>NW_005871051.1:15876571-15997985 GCF_000147115.1 Myotis lucifugus | reverse complement strand
TTCTGACTTAATGTCTACAATTTCTTCATTCTCAAATGTCCCCTTGGTCAGAACACATTGCGATATCTGGGGTCTAGGAACGAGCTTTTTTCTTCCCTTTCCAAAGAGCTGAAATAATTCTTGTTCGGCAAAGACTGCTAATGGGATTTGGGTAGTAGAATTCTCTCACTTGTCCTGGCCTCTTGTTATCCTTCCAACTCAGAAAATTACTGAAATACAAGAAACTACAAAATCTGTCTCCAGTATTAAAATAATTAGGAAGCTTCTGTTTAAATCAAATATCTTGGTAGTTATTTTTTCTTATTATTTTGCTTTTTTATAATTTTATTTTAGTTTTTAATTATTTTTACTTTCTCTTTTAAACAATTTTTATTTTATCTTATGAAAAGATAAATAGTACTACAAGATTTATGACAAACAACTGTTCTCATTCTGTTCCTCCACATCTTTCTTTCCACCATCACCTTACCTATACCCTAAAAACTTCCCTTCCTCCCTTCTCAATTCCACTATAATTTTAAATAAAATCGATAATCAGAGTTTATGTTACCCTATTCTTTACATTTTGGATAGTTATTTCTTACCCTTTGAATGCTTATACATATATAGATTACTACTTTTTTTATTCATATGATATATTTTCTCTCTTCAGTCACTGATTTGGGGTTTTAATGTTTTGTTTCTCATTTTCTTTTTTAAAATATGTTTTTATTGATTTCAGAGAGAGGGAGAAGGAGAGATAGAAACGTCAATGATGAGAGAGAATCATTGATCTCATTGATTGGCTGCCCTCTGTGTGCCCCCTACTGGGAATGGGGCCTGCAGCCCGGTACTTACCCTGACCACCGGGAATTGAACCGTGACCTCCTGGTTCATGTGTCCACATTCAGCCACTGAGCCACACTGGCCGGGCTGCATTATCTCTTATTCAGATCTTTTTGTTTTGTCTTCTGTAAATCCATTTTGATCTTTCTTCATATTAGAAACTGTCCTCAAATGTTTGCTGACCCTGGGCTGCCTATTCAGGGTTGGAATCAAGGCACTAAAGATCTGATTGGAAACTGTCCACATGGAGGAGCTTATAGACTGACTGGCATCGCTGTAGGAGATTGGGTTGGAATCCATCTGTTTTATTTGACCTACAGATCATTATCTCCAAAGAGACGAAGTCCAGGGAGAAACTGTCCAGTCTGCCACGTGGAGAGTAAATATGGAGAATGTCACCCTGTCCTCCTGTTTTGGGCACTGCTTCCCCCTTCCCACTGATGCCGGTGGATGAAACTCCCCTGTCCTTTGGGGGAGTGAGGTTCTTGGGGCGCTGCTAAAGGAAACATTTTTAGAAGCCCTCACGGGAGGATGGAATGTGGAATAAGGCTTTACTTGTGTAAAGTTACATTTCTTGGGTTCCAATGTCCCCTGCCCCTTCGCCAGCCTTGGAGGAGGGGCAACTAAGAGTTCAGCAGAGTCAGAAACAGGGCCAGCGTCCAGAATTTCCATTCCATGTTGCAGTGGGGCATAGTTCAGCATTTAGGGCAGATTAAAGTCCATCAGTCCATGTGTGGAGTCCAACAGGGCCCTGCACCATGAGGGCAGAGGGGAGAGCAGCCGCCTGCAGCAGGAGTCCCAAGACGGGGAGAGAGCACACTTTCTTTGTTTGGAAGTTTATGTATTTAGGTTTCCCATGCTTGCAGTGGCCATGGTCATCCTGGCTAGTGAATCACTCCCAGATTTGATTGATGGGCAAGTACTGTCCCATGTCATTCAGATCTTACTGGGCAGGCGTCTATCTGGTCTTCCCTTTCACTCCTTTCCTGTTAAATAATAACTAGGTTATTACAACAGTATCACCACCACCATGGTGAGACTTTTTCCGGGTTCCTGCCTGGTCGAGGTGAGGGAAGGTTGGTCAGTCCTTGGCTTGGTGGAACAGGAGAGAGATTAAAGAGGGTGTCTACTTGTTCCTTATATAGAAACTTCCAGACAGGTCTCAGCCCCACTTTTCCTCCCTCCTTCAGAGATACCTTGTGCCTCAGATTATTGAGCTTTTCAAGGTTTCTTGAATGTAAATCAACTTGCTTCTCATTGGCTTATTCCGCGACCTCAGTTCTCATTTCTCTGTCTCCTTTTCTTCTTCCAAAAATTTTGTTGATATCTCCTATTTGCTGTCTTTGCTCTTTCTTATTCTCTTTATTCTTGTAGCTTATACTTAGTTCTTCAGAGATGTTAAAAAAATATCAGAACAAACTTGATGTTCTGATTATAAGTCCATATTATATTTGCTTATTATTGCTCTTTTAAATGAAATGGGTTTATAATTTGAATTTATAAATATTCATATTATTTTGCTTCAAAATTTAATTGAGCAAAGAAAGTGGAAAAATTAATTGAATGTGTAAGTTGGTAAAGTATCAGGAATCTTTCAAGAATTTTGTATAAACTGACAAAAATGTGACCAATTTGCTGTAAAAAAAAAAAAATAGAGAATAAAGTATCAAGCATCTTTGCCTGACTGGTGTGGCTCAGTCGGTTGGAGCATCCTCTGGTGTGCCAAAAGGTCACAGGTTCAATTCCTGGTCAGGGTACATACCAGGTTGTGGGTTCCATACCTGCTCAGGGCTGTGGAAGAGGCAACCAATCAATGCTTTTCTTTCTCTCTCTTCCCCTCTCTTTTCCTCTCTCCCTAAAATCAATAAAAGCATGTCCTTGGGTGAGGATTAAAACAAATAAAGTATCAAGCATCTTCAAGATGTAAAAAAATTACTGATCACACATAGCTAATAATTGCTTTTAATTTCTGGATTAATCCCCAAATAAGTGGATTCTATAGTTTTCAAATAACGAGTAAAGCAAATTGAAAAATCAACAGAACACTAGGAGTTTCAAAGCATTTCAGAAATAGTGTGTTCCTAATAGTGTGACCATTCAAGACATGTGCAATGCAAGGAAAAATCACCAAGTAATATCAGTTGCTAAGTTTGGAAAAGAATTCATATGTCCTAAATCAATTTTGCTGCAATTTACAACCTAAAGGATAGCTTTACGTGAACTGTTCATATGTTAGACTGGCATGGTTAGATTGTCAGGGTTACAGCAAGAAATAGAATTCAAATTATTTCTATGAAAAGACTTTGGTGAAGACACTGTTAAAGTGGTGTGGACACAGCCACAGGATAAAGAACTATTGAGCTCCAGAGACCAGTAGGGGGGAAGTTTTCTCTCCATTAGGCTGCAGGTCATCATCACTGTCACTTGGAAGGAAGGGAGCTAATTCGAGCTGGAGCCTCAGACAGTAGCCTGGCACAGAGCAGGGCTCCTCCCCATTTCTTCTCAGTCATTATTCCCACCCTATACACCCTCAAAATCAAATCTAATTTAAACTCTACCTAATGAGATCATTAACAACTAAGGAGTAAGACTGTAGGGTTGAGTTTCTTGTTTGTTTATTGTTCTTAGTACCATATCTCCTGGGAAAGAACTAATTTTCACCCCCTTAGGGGTCAATATTGCCCCCCTTTGAGAATGTATGTTCTAGAGCAAGCATGTCAAACTCGTGGCCCGAGGGCCGCATGCCTCCTTTATTTGGCCCCTGTTAGCCTTTGAGTTTGACATGCTTGTTCTAGAGCAGGGGTGGGCAAACTTTTTGACTCGAGGGCCACAATGGGTTCTTAAACTGGACCAGAGGGCAAGAACAAAAGCATGGATGGAGTGTTTGTGTGAACTAATATAAATTCAAAGTAAACATCATTACATAAAAGGGTACGGTCTTTTTTTTTTTTAGTTTTATTCATTTCAAACGGGCCGGATCCGGCCCGCCGGCCGTAGTTTGCCCACGGCTGTTCTAGAGGGAGACAGCTGCCACCAGAACTGTGGACCTGAAGCCAGAAGAAGACTTCACAAGAATCACCCTGACCTCTTTGTCCTCCTGCCTGGACATGCTGGACAGTTCAAAGGTTCAACCCTAGGGTAGAGCAAGGCAGTGAAGGGCAGAGCATGAAGGTCAGGAAAACAAAGAAAATAACTACCAGCTCTTTTTTCCCAATTTCTTAGAATTTATATGGGGGGAAATCTCTTTAGGAAGCCTTGCATGTCATGGTGAAAAACATGCATTTTGTGTCAGGAAGACCTTGATTTAAATACCAGCTTTGTCCCTCTCTCACTGCATAAACTTATGAACCATTTTTAAACTCTGACCCTCAGAGAATAAATGGGGCTATTAATATCTATTTCTGGCAGTTACTTTGAAAATAAACTAAAATAACATTTGCAGAGCACTCAGTAATGTGCCTGGCTGGATAAATAATCACTAAATGTGAATATGCAAGTATTTCTCTTCTGCCATTCCATCCTTTCATTCACTGTGCCCAGTGCTGAGCATACAGAATACACAAGACTTAGACTCTGCCCACCAAGCTTGTGGTCCAGCAGAGTCAGAAGTAACAATCTTCCACATCTGACTCAAGATGCCAAAATACAGTCAGATTGTTTGAAAGAAATTGGTCTACAAAAGAATTGCCCTGCATATCACAGGTGAAACTGATAGCATATCAGTTAGTAAGGTTCTGTGACATCTTCTGAATAAATTAGGCGCATGTCCAAGAAGTCATCCACAAAATCCTTTAGCCACTTGCTTTGCCCATACTTTTGTTCCAGATGGAGATCATTAAGTGACACCACAATTTCTTTAAAGCTGGTGGTTCAGAAAACGCCATTCCAGTTAGTTTTGTCAGCTTTGTATCCTCATCTGTAAGAGCGAACAAATGATAGCACTTCCCTTAGAGCAGTGGTTCTCAACCTTCCTAATGCCGTGACCCTTTAATACAGTTCCTCATGTTGTGGTGACCCCAACCATAAAATTATTTTCGTTGCTACTTCATAACTGTAATTTTGCTACTGTTATGAATCGTAATGTAAATATCTGATATGCAGGATGTATTTTCATTGTTACAAATTGAACATAATTAAAACATAGTGATTAATCACAAAAACAATATGTAATTATTTATTCAATATGTGTTTTCCAATCGTCTTAGGTGACCCCTGTGAAAGTCGTTCGACCCCCAAAGGGGTCTCGACCCACAGGTTGAGAACCACTGCCTTAGAGGGTTGTTGATGGTTGTGTCATAGGCAGTTAGAAAGACATGAGCAGAGCAAGGACAATGGGCCAGGTACAGAAGGTCACCGGGGCAGAAAGCCCTGGGTGCCTACCAAAGGACAATTGTAGGGTGGGGCCTCGCCCCCAGGGTGACCTTTCCTCTCCTAGCCTACTACTGATCATGCAGTTTGGACCCCCTGTCTTTTCCTCCCTAGAGATAACTTCTTAGGTACAGTTGTACCTAAGTTCTTGGCCCAGAAAAGCAGCAAATCCAGACAAACAACACCAAGGCTGACCTGAGGATTAGCTGCATTGGATGATGATTCCCTGCCTTGGTGCTCACCAATCAATCAGTGGAGACCTAGACCCTGAAAGGACACACCTAGAAAGCTGCTGAATATCTACTGAGATCTTCCCCTGAGACCTACCCTAAAATCTCCACCCTTAAAAACCTTAGGACAGCCCTAGCCGGTTTGGCTTAGAGGAGAGTGTCAGCCTGTGGACTGAAGGGTCCTGGGTTTGATTCCAGTAGGGGGTGTGCAGGAGGCAGCTGATCAATGATTCTCTCTCATCACTGATGTTTCTATTTCTCTCTCCCTCTCCCTTCCTCTCTGAAATCAATAAAAATTTAAAAAAATAATGACAAATAAAACACCGTAGGACAGAAGACCCAGTGTGTCCTCCCTCCGGGGGGCACACTCAAGCTTTTCCTTTTCCCTTCCCCTTCCCCTTCCCCTCTGCCCAGGTACCTTACTCACTCCCAAGCTCCTAGGGCCCTTCCATTGCCTCTATAACTTGTTTTTTCAGCCCATTTATTCTATAAATTACTTCTACCTCTATGATTACAAAAACTCAAGGATTAAAAAAAAAAACAGCTAAAAGAAAGTCAGCCTCTTATCTTAAAACAAAGAGGTCTGGAATTCCAAGAAACTCACCCAAGTCCACCCGATGCAAAACGATGATAGGGGTACAATGGGTCCCTGCTGGTACCTAGCACTGGGCTGGGTCTGCAAAGCAGTCCTGGGTGGGTGTCTCTGGAATCCTGCCACACAATCCAAGTCACAATCTGAGTCACGGCACCATAATGTTGTGGGCAGCAGGAAGGGTCTCAGGTTAGACAGGTGAGGTCGGACCAGACCTGGGTTCAGCAACCTCGGTACTTGAGTTCTGGCTAGGAAAGAATTCAGAACCAAGACTCAAACTATAAGAGAACATTTATTTGGAAAATCAATCTTCCCAGGGAAGATCTCAGTAGAATATTCAGCAGCTCTCTAGGTCCTTTCAGGGTCTAGGTCTCCACTGATGGATTGGTGAGCACCAGGCAGGGGTCATCATCCAATGCAGCTAATCCTGGTGTTGTTTGTCTGGATTTACTGCTTTTCTGGGCCAAGAGCTGAGGTACAGCTGAGGCCTAGATGTTATCTCTAGGGAGGGAAGGTCCGGGGGTCCAAACTGCATGATCAGCAGTAGGCTAGGAGAGGAAAGGTCACCTTGAGGGCGAGGTCCCACCCTACAATTGTCCTTTGCTAGGCACCAGGGCTTTCTTCCCTGGTGATCTTCTGTACCTGGCCCATTGTCCTTGCTCTGCTCATGTCTGTCTAACTGCCTACCACAGTTGAATAAAAAAAAATGCATATAAAGCATTTAGTACCATGTCTGGCTCAGAGTAAGCACTTAATATAATCTAGCTATTTAAATATCTTTTTCTTCAGTAACTGAAATCTTTATGACCTTGTGCACTCACTTCAGCTTGCCTTAGTTTTTCATGTTTAAAATGAAATGATTTTAAATGTCCATTTCATCTCAGTCAAATTTTCATACCTAATGAAAAAACATACGAATTTTATCTGGAAAAGGGTTCAGCATTAATTTAATGATAGTTATATTTATACTTTAATTTTATAATTCAGGTGAATTTATCTTTGATTTATTATAACTAAATGATCAACAGAGTCAATAGAAAAAGTATCTGTTGACCACCCATATCACAGTAGTCTATTGTCAGAGTAAAAGTTTATTTATGATAAAACATAAAAGGTTACCATTTCAAAGCATTTGACACAATCTTCATGATTAGCTGTAAAAGGGATAGAAAACAATTTAAATACTGGTAGGGAATCATTTAAGTGTTTTCTTTTAAAATATATTTTTATTGATTTGAGAGAGGAAGGGAGAGGGAGAGAGATGTAAACATCAATGATGAGAGAGAATCACTGATTGGCTGCCTCCTGCACGTCCTCTCCTGGGGATTGAGCTCACCACCAGGACATGAGCCTTGATGGGGAATCGAACTGTGACCTCCTGGTTCATAGGTTGACGCTCAAGCACTGAGCCATTCTGGCTGGGCTAAGTATTTTTTAACGTAACCTTTCAAAACAAACCTTTAAAGCTACCAACATAAAATAAAGCAAAATTGGAAAAAGGCGCAACAACATTAAAAAATAAAATATATCTAAGAAACCGCTACCTACCTTAGAAAGCTGAAATGTTCTAACATAGTTGTGGTTGTGTTCCAGCTACACAGTAGTTAGTTCCATTTTACTGGGTGAATTAGACTCCTTTGCAAAACCTTTTGGGAGTTACTATCCTTTAATGAGAAAGGAGACCCCTGCTAAGAATCAAAGGGCATAGATTAAGACTTTTTAAAGTGCTGCTTAAATAATAAAGTAACTTAAAATATAAACAAAATGCTTATTAAGTAAAAACTGGCTGGCGTTCAAGGCATAATTTAAAGCCCTTATCAAGTATTTTCTCCATGGCGGCAGGTCTAGACAAACTGCTCAGACATTCTACCCATGGGGCTGCCCATGAGGCCTTTATTTTTCGTTCTTGCACCTGTGCTTAATCAGTATCAGTTTTGCAAGCTTGGCTGTTTTCAAGGGAAGAAGACGGGAAGGAGTTCATGCCAAAAAAAAAAAAAAAATCAAGATAAGAAATACAACTATTGTAATGTATCTCTATCCAATCTACACAGAGGAGCCCATGAATTAGAAAAAAGATACTCCAGGTTCTTAAGTCAGAAAGTTCTAAAGGTCACCTAGTCATTGGCCTCCGTAACAGGACTAAAAGAGATTAAGAACAAGATAAAAACCAAAGGTTTCCAGAAAAAAAAAAAAAAAGAAAGAAAGAAAAAAGCCCACTTACCTCAAAATGTAACCCATGGTGTCAAGAAATTATTTCTTTATCAGAAATAATTTTTTTTCAATAGGCAAGGGATTTGGCTGGAAGGAGTATTGTCTATAATGTGTTTAATTATTCTAAAAGAAAACCCCTTTTTTTAAGATGGAAATAATTGCCTTTTAAAACTTATCCCTTATATTGTTTTAATTCGAATCCTTTAAAATTGGCTAGATCTGATCAATTCTTTTTATGCTTAAACATAATCTTCAATTCAAATGAAGTAAGTTCAATTCAGATTTCCATAATTGCTCATGCTCCTCACTAACTTTCTCCAATAACAAAACATCCAAATAATATTCCCCCCGCCCCCGGATACATGTGCTCTTTTTTGCTACTGAAAATTTAAGTTGACTTAAATTCTGGGAAAATTCTATCGCCATGGCAATTTCAAGAAGAAACAACACACAGTCTTAAATGAACATTTGTTCTGTCTCTACCACATACATGCCATCACACCAATACTAGGTTTCGTAAGGAGGTACTAGTGTGGAAGAAACAATCCACTACTGTATTAAAGGCAAACTTCCTCTTAGAAAAGTTAAGAAATTAGGACACCTTGTATGCGCTGCTGCCACCTGGGAGTGTGATCTTGAACAAATTCAGGAGACGGTATAAGTAAAAAAGGATAAAAAAATACTACTTTTAAATCAATTATTTAAAAACGTTATGGAGGTATAATTTACACACCATTAAGTGTACTACTCAATGGTTTTTCATAACTACCAAGTTGTGCAGCCACCACCACAATCTAGTTTTAGAATATTTATTTCCATCACCCCAGTAAGATTCCTAGTGTCCATTTACAATTAATTCCTGTCCCCAGCCCTAGCCCCAGGCATCTATGAATCTTTCTGTTTGGTTACATACCCCTGTCCCTTCAAGATAAGAAAAAGAAGTCTAAGGATATTTCATACAAGCAGAAGCATACTGTTTACTAAAAAACCTACTCTGTCAAAATAGTCTTTAAGATTTTAAAGGAAATACAAGGGAATCTTGGACACGAGGCATGTCTGCTGAGTTAGAACAAAGTGTGGCCTTTAAGTTTTAATTATCTCTCTAGTTAGAGTGAATAGACTTACATAGTTATAAGGGATTTTGATAATGAAAGAATATTGGTCTCAAGCCTTGTTAACTTAACCAAGAATATGTTTCTATGTCCTAAGTTTAAACAAAACAAAAACTTTCAAGTAAAAGAGTAAACTCCCAAGCATTCCTATAAAATTGAGTTAAATATCATTAAGTTTTTGCTTAGGAGACATTAGATATATATACCGTTTCCTTAAACAAATTATATTTCAATGGGGTTGAAATATAAACATTTCTTCTGAAATGTGAGGTGGGCTTTTTTTTCCTTCCCAGTTCGCATGTGTATATTATTCTAATGTATTTTGAGTACAGTAAATATACCAAACTCTCATGTTTTTGGTTGACAACATACTTTTCTAAGCACTTATTTCCTTCCTCCAGAATCTATGTGTATTAAGAAACCTGTGTGTGTTAGCCCCAAGTCTATCTTGCTGACATCTGATTTCCAGGTATTCTTACCTCTGGAAGGAACATTGGCTTCCCAGACATTTATTAAGAATTTACAAGAGGCCCTTTTATATTTGAAAGAGAAAACTGTTCTGTTAAGTGATGATGAGAAATTTATAAAAAACCTTGAACCTAGACAGGACTCCACAGGAAGTTATTTTACACCTCTTGTAGGAAACTGCTATTTGCTGTTTTATTTTGAATTCCCTGCATTAATAAAACAAATGTTAGTTTTGCGTCTTTGATGTGTTAGGTATTTTATAGACCATGGAGTTGGAATTACCCCACGGCAGTTACCGAAGATGGAACTTTTGGGAAAAACAAGCCCTTATAGAAATAAACATATTGTTAGTAGCTTTCATAGGTTTTTCAAAGCAAACGAGAAGTCCGCACTACTAACAAAACTGGAAGGCAACGATTTGAGTTTGGGTCTCTCAGGATTTACTGAAGAAGGTCGTGGACTCCGCCTTTTTGAAAAATTTAAAAAGCAAGTGTGACTTGTGTCTGAAAAAGGACTGATTTGAGGAGTTGCTCAATGCCAGTCCGTGTCCAGCCTCTGAGTTTAGAGGGAAAGCCAGCCCCGGGAGATCTTAAATGGGAACCTTCCACATTCTTGGAGTAGATAATAACTGAAATTTAAAAAATCTGGCGGCGGGGCTGGCTGGGGGAGGGGAATCCTGTGACTTAACTGATGGCTACAAAAAAGAAAATGCCAAATTACAGCAAGGAAGAAACTGTAGGAAGGCAAGGCCGTAAATGGTCTTTTCTTAGCTTTCCGTGATTCATACCAGATCTCTGCTTTGTGTGTAACGGGCATGGAGAACATGAGCAAAGACATGGTCTTGCTCCGGAGCCGGTCAAACTTCCCAGGTTTCAGGTCGACCACGGCTGCTTGCACTTTCAGAGGAAACAGACCCCATGGGGGAGGGGGCGGAGGGGAGGGGGTTGAAAACAAAACCCAAAACCCAAAACTTCTTCCTGCATTTTTTTTCCCAAGCAAACGGCTGCTTTGTCCTTTCCAAAGAAACCTGGGTCCCTGAAGTCCCCCCAGACCAGCCCAGCGCCCCGCGGAACTCCAGGTCCTCAGGGAAGCTCATGAAAGGATGGATGCTCCCCTCTGCCCCGCGGCCAGCACCTCCTCCGAACCGGGCTGGTACAGCGCTTGCGAGGAGAGGGCTTGCACAGGAAGCTCTGAAGGCGAACTCTAGGGAATCCCAAACCGGTGCACATTAAATTAAACCGAAGAAAGGGAACAGGAGAAAAGCCAGCCCCGCCCTGGGACTGCGAAGGCTACTTTCCTACAGCTGCAAGGTGGTGGCCACTTCGTGGTTTTGTCCTCCCCCCAGAATATACTCCAGTGAACAGACTTTTTTTTTTTTTTTAAGAGAAGACGAAATGTCCTCACCCCCCACCCTAATAAGAAAGAAAAGGGAAGCGGAGGGGGGGAGGGAGGAGGACTTGCAACCCCTCCGCTTCACTGAACTCCAGCCCCTCCCTTTCCTCCCGTCTACCCTTTCCCAGTCGCTTCCCATCCCTCCCCCTCGGCCCCCAAAAAGTTGGACGACCGCAAAGGAAACCGAAAAAAGTTCTCTAGCCCCAATCCTGGCGGAGGATCAGCATCTCTTTTGTTCGCGGCGAACCCACAGTCCCCCTGACGTCACCCGGAGCCCCGGCCAATGGGCGCGCGGTCGGCGGCGGCAGCGGCCGCGGGAGGGACTGGGGGAGCCGGGCGGGCCCCTCCTCCCCGACGCCCGGGGCCTCGCGGGGGGCGGGAGGGGACGGTCCCATATAAACCCCCGGCCGTCCAGGCTCGGCCGCTCGCGCCGGCAGCTCCGTACCAGGGCAGGAAAGGGAGCCCCAAGCGCGAGTCGGGACCCGCAGCCACAAGTTCTCTCCATCCTTTCCTTCCCCTCTGTCCCTCTACCCGTCCCCTTCCCCATCCTCTGACCCTTACCTGCCTTAAGGCATCACCCCCCTGGGGGCCCTGGAAGGGATCCCCCGGTAGGTTTCTAAGAGAACTGAACTCGGTGGCAATTGCCTCGTGGAGAGGGCCTCTCCCCGCACCGTCTCAAGATGCTCAGGGGTCCGGGACCCGGGCTGCTGCTTCTGGCCGCCGTGTCCCTGGGGATGGCGGTGCCCTCCGCCGGAACCTGGAGGGGCAAGAGGCAGACTCAGCAAATGATGCTGCCCCCGTCCCCGGTGGCTGTCAGCCAAAACAAGCGTGAGTATGGACTGCGGGCTGGAACCGGCTGGCGCAGGGATGGGACCATAAAACCAACTAAAGTTGGGGATGAAGTTTTCCGCGCGCGCGCGCGCATGGAGAGTGTGCTCCCCTTAATGGGAAACCACTGTGGACGCAGGAGGCATCGGTTTGAGCAGGCTGCGTCTGCGGGCCTAGGATAATACATTGGAGGACAGGGGCTCCTGTGCTCTTATCAGCTCTACACGTTCAGGTCGTTTTCCTGTGAATGCATCAAAACTTACCTTTAAAGAGAAAAATAATGGAAGCCTTTACAGATTCTTTTGGGCTTAGTGTGGTCTTTCTTGTTTTCTGCGTTACTAAATAACTGGTTAAATATGTTCAACATGGGTGGGAAGAAGGTAGCTACATAGCTGTGTTCCTCACTAAATCTGAATGTGAGGTAATTTAGTTTGCATTGCCGAGGGGCCCCTCAGGACACTACTCCAAGAACAGAGATCAGAATTCCTACTCGAGTTTTTCAAAGACACACCCTCCTTTGGCCTCGGCTACAGGAAACTGCTTAAAACTGGCCTCTTGACTTACTACCCAAGAAGATCATGGAAGTTCCTTGCATATTTTAAAATGCAGTTGTAGTTATCTGCGTTTTAAAATGTTTCTTCTTCCTTGATGTCGACCCCTGGCCAGATGGAAATGACATCATTGTATACCATTTAGCTAAGTTAAAAGAAAGTGGGGGGAGGGGAGGGGAGGGGAAGGAATACCTAAATATCTACGTGTACAAACTGGTTGAATCTTTAGATAGCTAGTTTCTACCTCTACATTTTAGTGCAATATTGCTTTTCATTCTCCGCGAGCTCTGAAGATTAACTTATTTTTCTATGTTTGTTGCTTAGGCTTATCAATTTAATTGTGCAAAAAAATTCCCTAATCTGGAAAAAGGGGGGATGCAAATGTAACAACTTTTTTCTTCATTTACAGCTGGTTGCTTTGATAATGGGAATCACTATCAGATAAACCAACAATGGGAACGCACATACCTGGGCAATACCTTGGTTTGTACCTGTTATGGAGGGAGCCGGGGCTTTAATTGCGAGAGCAAACCTGAAGGTAAGTGGTGAGGAGTATCTTGTAACTTGGAGAAGTGGCGTTTGTTGATTAAATTCAGCACTGGTAGTAAAAATGTGTACACCAGTTTTTCAATAGAATGATCTATCATTTCCTCTTTAAAAACATTTAATAACTGCTGATATTTGCTTTTTACATGTTACTTTTGCCTTTGAAACAAGAGAACAAATGTATCCCCAAGTAATTCCTCAAGTCTTTCTGTTTTACTCTCCCAAAGGTTTTGATGAGAAAATAAAAGATTTGTGTATTCTTCCTCCAAAAACACTTATAAAATTTTAATTTATTAGAAAGTAATTTTAAATCTTAATAAGATTATGGGTCAGAAAACACTTTGGGCTTTATAATGTAAAGTGACTTTTTTTTTTGCACAAAACCACTAACCACTTCAAAGTTCTCATTCTTTATGACCATTGATATGTTGCTCTAACTTGCACAGAGCAGCACAGATGACGCTAAAGTGGAAACAGGATTAACAAGTGACTGCTGGTGGGGGTTGGGCTCTTCAAATTGTTTGCTTTTATGTGGACCTTGGTTGGACTCTCTGAGGTAGTACTGCATATGGCTTTCTCCTAGGGCCTGAGAATCCTTTACAATAGAAATTAATTTACAGGCTTTCTCCTAGGGCCTGAGAATCCTTTACAATAGAAATTAATTTACAGAAAATTAGGGAACTTGCCAAAGATCAAAAGTCAGGGCTTTATGAGAGCCTAAGGGATATTCTAGGTCTCCCACTTCCATCTTTAAAAACTTTTTGTGGTACCGTGTTGCTCATAGAGTGGAAAAGCGAGTGCTCCTTTGGATGAGGTTAGTGGAATAGAACGGCTTTTGCATATGTGAGGTTCATGTGCACTTTCCTTCTCCCCTCAGCTGAAGAGACTTGCTTTGACAAGTACACTGGGAACACGTACCGGGTGGGGGACACTTATGAGCGTCCCAAAGACTCCATGATCTGGGACTGTACCTGCATCGGGGCTGGACGAGGAAGAATAAGCTGTACCATTGCAAGTAAGATGATGCTGAAATACCATAAATATGAATTTCTCCATTATTGTCACTTTCTGTTATTAATGACTGGATAGTCCTAATTTTGGGATTTATTCTAGGTGACCAGGTACTGTTATGTTGTCACCCAACTGATTCCTGTGCTTCTGGGAGATGTCTCTAAGCACAGATAGAATCAGTGTGGTTTTAAGTGTGTGTGTGTGTGTGTGTGTGTATGTGTGTGTGTGTACAGTGTAACCAAGTGGATCTCCTGGGTTCCACTCCAGTAAGACGTACTTAGAGAAGTTGCCCATTTTACATTCCTGGGCGTCTTCAAGCCAGACTGATCATGTGATTATCTGCAATGATTGGAAGATGGTCATGAAGAGTGAACCTTCCATTGTGTGGCCTGCTCTTCTTGTTTGCAATGCAGAGACCTCTCACATCCCATACAAACAGTCTGGTTTCTTTGTGACCAATAGTTTATACCCAGGAATTGGATCTCTCTATTCCCAGGGACAATGTGGAATGATTAGCTTAATAGTGTTTCCAAGATACTTTGGGGACTGGGTTGACTCTCATCAATTGTAGTTTAGTTCAGGAGGTCTTTCCAGTATGATTCACTGTGTTATAAATGGATTCTATTAACATAGCATTTGCTTTTTTTGCTTTTTTAAATCCATCCTGTAAGTCACTTTAAAAAGTTATGTCCAAATGAACAAGACAGTCCCTTGTGAATAGGCCCAATCTGCTTTCCCCATACTTAAGTTAGGGTTTATCCAAATGTATTGGCAAATGATAAGAGTCAGTGGTCCATAGTGTTTACAATCTAGTGGGTAGATGTGCCAGCTTGTTTAACAGCCTAGAAAAGTACCTGGTTTTTCACACTTGATATACACACATCTATTTGCTTTCTGCCAAAATTATATGTGTAACCTAGGATAAAACACAGACTCTCCACACTCCCGAAAGCTGAAATACTATACCCAATATGGCTTTTCATTGAATTAGTCTCAGGCTCAGCCTGCTGTGTCTGTATGGAGGTCATGTCTGCCAGCCTTGCTTTTCTGCTTTAGGACCCAATTTCCTGCGATCCCTCTGGGAACTAGGATTTATGACCTCTTTCTTTGCCATTCATTTTTCTCTGTGGTTTCTCATTGTGCTTAAACAAAACATTTGATTGAATGACCCCAAGTCACCAGACCTGTTAACTTTTCCCCTGTCTCTGATGGGAAAGCTGTTCTCTGAATACTAAGTACCTACTGTGGGTAGAACATGAGACTACTTCTTTTTCTTTTTTAATGTTTTTTTTGTCCTACTCTCTTTAATTTTCTTTTTTTTATCTTGAACAGACCGCTGCCACGAAGGGGGTCAGTCCTACAAGATTGGTGACACCTGGAGGAGACCACATGAGACTGGTGGTTACATGTTAGAGTGTGTGTGTCTTGGTAACGGGAAAGGAGAATGGACTTGCAAGCCCATAGGTGTGTGACTATTAGGGACAAATGAGGGGTGGGAATGCATAGTCAAGATGTTGGGTTGAACCAAACTCCACATGAACAAGAGATCTGAATTCCAATGAAAAAAATAATGAAATGGGAACTTTATTGTAAATAATGGAATGTTTTGTAATCCACAGTCTTAAAGAATCAGGTAAAAAAATATCCACTGCATATAAGTCTTGTCTTAATTTTGTTTCAAAAGCAGAAGATAAAGTTGAAAGGTTTAGGAAGAAGTTTCTTTTGTCTAATGTCTAATCTCGGGTTTTCCTTGGTCAAGATATGTTATTTAAAAGAAAAAAAAATGATACTTTTGACATTTTTATTGGCCCCACTGGACTGAAACATAAAATTGTGTGTGCTCTGTCACACCTTAGTAAATTTTATTTTTCAAAATAAAAATTGTTGAGTTTCTTTTGGTCTCAATCCCAAACTTGAAAGTTTCTGTCTATAAGTTTTACTCACAATTGTTCTCTAATTCAGATACTTTTATTTTCCTTTGTGTTGTGTTTTCTTTTTTTTACAGAAATCCAAATTCCAAAGGCTTTCTTGTCATTTTTTTAGGCATTCATAATTGGTCACTCATAATTAGATTGGAATTTTGCATGTTTAGTGTCCTACAGACTGGGTACATACATAGATCCTTTTCACTTAAAATACTGGTGTGAAGAAGAATAATACCAGCTGAAAATATACAGTCCATATACTTATTTGGGGAACGGAATTTCTGCCTGCCAGCCCAACTTGAGCTTTCTTTTGCTTTGGTTACCATGTGCTTAGTTACAGGGCATGGTTTTCTTTTTGAACAGAGTACTACTTAAAACATGTGGCTGGATTTTTGCTTACACAATACACTTTAAATTACAGGGGAGATGGCACAATTTGAAATAGCTTTTTCCCCCTCTTTTTCCTCCACATTTTCCTACAGCTGAGAAATGTTTTGACCACGCTGCTGGGACTTCCTATGTTGTTGGGGAAACCTGGGAAAAGCCCTATCAAGGCTGGATGATGGTGGATTGTACTTGTCTGGGAGAAGGCAGTGGACGCATCACCTGTACCTCTAGAAGTATGTTTTAGATTTGCATGTTAAGATGATTTTCTGGATTCTTAGAAATGTAATGTGATGTCACTTAGAACACACCCAATACATCAATTTGTTTTGTAACTTTTGAATGTCGAGAAAAGTTCTATACTAAATTTATTCTGCTTCTTCCAAGAAGACTAAATTAAAAAAAAAAATCTTTGTTCATTAAAGACTGTCAGCTGCTAGGAACCTTAATATTCATATAAAAGCCAAATGTGTTGTGGGCATGAAGATTGGTTGCAAATGTTTAATCTAAGTTATCACTGAGATATTTTCAAAGTATTAAGAGCAAGGAAGTCATTAAAATAACATAGCAATGCATATTTGAGCATGTGAGTACTATTGACATAGAAGGGAGCAAAGCTCTAAAGTTTTAGGTTTCCTTATGTTTCACATTTAAATAAGGCCTATTCATAGGCAATACTGATGGAAATAAAAATGCTTATCCCATTGGTTAAAATGATGTGTCTATTGTGGGTTAAGGACAGTGTCTCTTGCTCAAAATCCTACATAAGCTTAGTAGTGCTAAAAAAAAAGCTGACTTCTGACAGCTTTACAGCTCCTTCTAGGGCTGCCTGACCTTACTTGTTGCCTTAAGGCAGGGATGGGGAATGTCAACCCAGGGCTGTACTAGGCCTGAGAAATCATTTGGTCTGGCCCTGCCAAGGCATTAGGGTTGAGTTAATTAAATGTTTGACCAAATATAGCAGGCTAATTTTCAAGTTTATAATTTTTTTTTGTTAATCCTCAACTGAGGATATATTTTTCCATTGATTTTTAGAGAGAGTGGGAGGGAGAGAGAGAGAGATAGAGAAAGGAAAAGATCGATTAGTTGCCTCCTGCATAGGCCCCGACCAGGGGAGGGCTGGGGATGGAGCCTGCAACCAAGGCATATGTCCTTGACCAGAATCGAACCCACGACCCTTTAGTCCACAGGCCAATGCTCTAACCACTGGGAAAAACAGGGCAGGGCTTAAGTTGATGATTTTGTATGGCCCAAAATGATGTTATAAATATCCAAGTGGCAGAAAAAAAGGTTTCCCACCCCTGCCTTAGCTGTTCAAAATGTGTTATGTTTTGTTTTGTTTTGAAGCTTCAAACTAATAGCAACTATAGAGTTTATAGAAGCAAAATAGCCATTAACCATGGGTGTTATAAATAATTTTAAAATCAAATCTAAATATTATGACCTATTTCATTTATCTAGCATAAAATGTTTAACTGTCTTAAAATGTTCATCATCCAAATTTAAATTCTTTGCTAACAAAAACTAAATCTCTCATGGAAAGTAATAACGATTATGACCAAATCTTTTCCAAAAACTTGATGGTTCATTAGATCTTTTGCATTTAAAATGTTATTATGATCATCAGACTTCCAAGACCTTGGTGGTAATGTTTTTGGCTTAAGACAAATTAGATGTCTGACTTAAACTCTCATCTGTTATTTAAAACTCTTCTAATCGCAAGTTGGGTAAAGTTTCTCAAAGAAAAGTCATTTGCTTTATGAAATAATTTAAGCCCCTACTTTGTACAAGAGGGTGCAGGGATGAAAAAATGAATTGGATATTAATTCAACTTTCAAAGAGGACTTAGCCAAGTAGGTCAAGGAGATGAGAGAGGCCTAGATAGTCATCTTCTATAAAGCACAATATTAAGACTTCAAGACAAATACTGAAAATAGTGCTATAGAGGTTGAAAGGAAGGTGATCCTTTCAGCTAGGGATTTGGAAAAAAGCTGTAACCAGCCATATCTTCATTCAGATCTCTGTTCTGGTGGTAGATCAATGTGGGTGTATATTTGTGTGAATTTACATCAACTGTCCAATTATTGTTCTCTCACCCAGTGCAGAAAAACACAAACAAATCAAATCCTCTATACTCACATTGCAGCATATGGGCAAAGCCAGATTATAATTGAAACAAACTATCAATCAGATAATTGAACACATAGACTGATGGTAATTTAGTTATAAAACATCCCTTTGCAATCGTAATCTCACTTTTCCATTGTAGAGTTAACACTAAGCAATTCAAAAGAGGTCATTTTATTAGTGATTTTAAATAGGTATGTGTGGGGGGTGGGTGGAGAACATAGTCTGAGAAGTTGGTAACCCCCTGAATTTTTTATATGACAAATGAAGAAAGGGATGCTGCTCTCTTTTTCAGGCTTCTTTGGGGCTTCTCTCCAAGACCATTTGAAACCTACTTGCCTCCCTACTGCTCCTAGTTTTGTAAAGAAAGCCCCCTATTGAAAGGCAGGTCATCTACAGCAATTACTAAGAGAGCCTGAAAAGACAAGGGAGATCAAAAGCCAGAGAATGAATTTGGTCAAAAGAACGATGTGAAAACTCTAAAAATAATAAAATAAAATAATGAATGAATGATGATGACAAAGTGTTTTGGCAAACAGAGAAATGGAACTAGGTTAAATCCCATAGCTCTCTTTCTGCTGGAACAAACGAAATCCCATTGTTTGGAAGTTTTGCTCTTGTGGCACCACAGCAAAATAGAAACATATCATCAAAAAATAACTTACCAAGCTTTATTTATTTTTTATTTTTTTAAAATATATTTTTATTGATTTCAGAGAGGAAGGGAGAGGGAGAGGGAAATAGAAACATCAATGATGAGAGGGAATCATTGATCGGCTGCCTCCTGCACGCCCCCTACTGGGGATTGAGCCCGAAACCCGGGCAAGTGCCCTTGACCGGAATCGAACCTGGGACCCTTCAGTCCTCTATCCACTGAGCTAAACCGGCTAGGGCAACTTATCAAGTTTTAGACTACTGTATATATTTTTAAAGTTTCAGTTGAGCATGTGCAAGCTTGACCTGATTCACATCTTTGAATGCTTTCTTTCTAACACAGACAGATGCAACGATCAGGACACTAGGACATCCTATAGAATCGGAGACACCTGGAGCAAGAAGGACAATCGGGGGAACCTGCTCCAGTGCATCTGCACAGGCAATGGCAGAGGGGAGTGGAAGTGTGAAAGGCACGCGTCCGTGCAGACCACATCCACTGGTGAGGAGCAGAGCGAGCTGGGTGGAAACGGGATAGTGTTACCAAAATTGTTCCTGCAAATCCATCTTTCCCTTGACATGCCATTCAAGGATGATTTGCAGTGTTTGGGCTGGTAAGCTGAGTTCATTTACCGATTGTTAGCTGTTAAAACTTTATTTAATGTTCAGTTTTAAATGTACATGAAGATGAAATAAAAATAGATCTTAGGGGGAAAACACACAACAGATTCACAAAATGTGGAAGGAGGGGCAACTTCTAGAGAACTGTGTGGCGGCCCAGGGCATGTTCTGATGAGCCCACAGCAACGCAGATGGCAAGGGTCCCTGCATAGTGGCAGGGATTTCTCAAAATAGGTCAGAAAGAGAAATGCCCAGATATTTTGAGCTATTTGAAGGACATGGTCAGAAGTGAGCTGGGATGAAGGCAAGTGTGAAGGGTTGTGAAGGCATGGACTATGAGCTTCCTGGATGAGTAAAGAGTTGTTGAAGGTACCCGCTCTGTTAAGTGGCAAAATAACGTCTGTGATTTAGAAATAATAATCCCAGTAGCTCCAGCTGGAAGGTGGAGACCATCTGGCATAGGCTGAATGCAAAAACTAATGCAGAATGGGAGAGCCATTTCTTTCTAGGTTTAGGTCAGAAACAACGTGGATTTCAAGAGTGATCTGTAGGGGACCCTACAGATCTCAACTTCAGAAAAAGAGTTCTTTTCTCTTGTCCAACGTGGTGACTTTTCTTTCTCATGTCCTTAGGATCTGGCACCATCACAGATGTTCGAACAGCCGTTTTCCAGCCTCAGCCTCATCCCCAGCCTCCTCCATATGGTCACTGTATCACAGACAGTGGTGTGATTTACTCAGTAGGGATGCAGTGGCTGAAGACACAAGGAAATAAGCAGATGCTTTGCACTTGCCTGGGCAATGGAGTCAGCTGCCAAGAGACAGGTCTGCCTTATCTTTTAACAGTACTGAAAACTTTCTTATGATTTAGTTTTTGAACGGTAGTACATTCATTTACCAAAAAAATAAAAAATAAAAACCTTAAAAAAATAAAGCAAACAAGACAAGCTTATAATCTTACCACTAGTGATAACAGTCAGGATTAGCATTGATACACTTTCTTCCAGTCTTTTTAATCTATGTATTTTCTTTTCTGTAGTGAGGATTAAGTGCTCTGTACTATCTTTGTTGTTATAAGAGGGTTGCTTTCTGAATTACGAATCATCCATATTATAAATCTCAGGTTTCTGGAGCTCTGTAAACTTCTTTTAACAACATCTAATGCATCTCTTCTGGGCTACAAAAGTGGTAGTTAGTAGCTATAGCAATTATAATTGATGCACTTGACGTTATCCCTAGAATAACCTCATGTATTAATACTTATGCCACCAACAGAGGCATGCATATCCCTCCAGTATCGTTTGAGCAGCACCCTTAATTAACCTGTGTTAATATAGCTTTACAAATGGGGAAACTAAGGCATGACAGCACAGGTGGTAACAGGATCTCAGCAGAGAAACAGGTGTTGTTCTATCCACAAAAAGCATGGCTTTCTGAGGAGTTGTATTTTGGCTGAAACTCACCAGATGATCATCTATATTTATAGCACAAGCTCAGTCTCTAATCCTATATAATAAAAGCCTAATATGCCAGTCGTCCAGCCGTCTGTTCAACCAATCAAAGCATAATATGCTAATGATATGCTAAGGCCGCTCAACTGCTCACTATGACATGCACTGACCACCAGGGGGCAGACGCTCTGACCAGTAGGTTAGCTTGCTGCTGGAGTCGGGCCGATTGGGACTGAGTGAGATGGGCCGGACAGGTCCTGGAGCCCTCCCACGGTCCCTCCCCGTCTGGCCAATGATCATGCATTGGTGGGGTCCCTCGGCCTGGCCTGGACCGTCTTGTAATCCAGGACCCCTTGGGGGATGTTGGAGAGCCGGTTTCAGCCCAATCTCGCAGGCCAGGCCAAGGGGCCCCACTGGTGCATGAATTCGTGCACCAGGCCTCTAGTTTAAGATATAAATAAGCAGCTACCAGTGGCAGATCCATGCAGCTCTATTTACCAAGACCTTTTTTGTTATGCTTGTAGCTGTCACTCAGACTTACGGTGGCAATTCCAACGGGGAGCCATGTGTCTTACCATTCACCTACAACGGCCGGACTTTCTACTCCTGCACCAGCGAAGGGCGACAGGATGGACATCTCTGGTGCAGCACGACTTCCAATTATGAACAAGACCAGAAATATTCTTTCTGTACAGACCAGACTGGTGAGTGTCCCAGGGGAAAACACACGATGAGAAAGAGCCATTTCTCATGCCCTCTTTTTATTAGTCAGCAATGTAGCCATTAATCTTGAGGCTGCATGAGAAGCGTCACTTTTCTACAGTCTGGACCCAAGAGACGTGGAGTAACTTGGCAGTTGAAGATCCTTCCATGATCCCTAGTCCCCTTGGGAAATGACACCAAGGGAAAGGGCCACCAGTTCATTTATTTCTGACACATCGGGCTTATGATGTGATTAAAGATACTGGTATATTAAAACCAGGATGTAATCCCACGGGGCTGAAGAATACGCAGGATGGACGACTGAGTGTTTTCGTTTCTCTTCTGGTTGAAACACTGTTTTATTCAAAGTGATCATTTAAATATTTTTTTGGCTGGGAAAAATGTGAGGGAAAATTGGACTTAAATCTATTTTGAATGTTAAGGTGAACACACTTCAAAAAATGAAGGAAACATAGAACACTATTATCAGGCAGCTTTTATTATGAGATGGACTCTTTATAAATTAGCTGCAGAGACCTGGCTGTCCCTGAACCTTTCTGTAGTCACTCCCCGCTGCCCATTGGAAAGCTCAGTGGTAATGTTTTCTTCCTATTTGTCTATTGTTCTGGGCAGTTTTGGTTCAGACTCGAGGTGGAAATTCCAATGGTGCCTTGTGCCACTTCCCCTTCCTGTACAACAACCACAACTACACCGACTGTACTTCCGAGGGCAGGAGAGACAACATGAAATGGTGTGGGACCACATCGAACTACGACGCTGACCAGAAGTTCGGATTCTGCCCCATGGCTGGTAAGAGGAAGCCCTTGTAGACACTATTTTTGGAGTCAGACAGAATAGTGGCCACTTTACACTACTTTACCCATTAACACTTAATTTTTGAGATCGCAGACAACTTTATGTGGTATAATACATTTATATGAATTATGTAATTATTTATATAATTTTAATATTCCATTGATACAGTTTAATGTCCAAAAACATACAAATACAATAAAAAATACTCTTTAAAATGTCTGTGCATTTAAATTTTGCACAAATTTGTCTTTTGTGTAGAGCACACAACTGAGTAACTTAAAATATATCAAATGTAACTGACTGAGAGTCACAGACCTGACAATATTTATGCATGATTTTGGCTTAACTGGCATAAGCTCTATCATTCATTAAATACTCAAATGACAAAAACTCTATGTTTTCTGACAAGTAGTGATCTTTTTTTAAAAGTAGGGTGGGGCTCTAGTTTGTATGAATAAAAAAAGAGGAACCAGTGCCTTTTGTTTTCAAATTTCAGGGGTCCCACAGATTACATTTGATTTTCCAGTTGTAGAACCAAAAAACCTGTACATTTCATTGTCAAGTTTGATAATGAGGCAACAAAACATAAGAAGAAAAAAACAGCTTACTTTTATTTCTCTTATTTCAATCAAAGAGAATTTAGAAGCAAAACATGCTGGAGCTTACAGTTCAATATTCATACACCTAGTGTCCCTTTGAGTTAGAATAAACTGGAACTAGAAAGTTATGGAGCAGTGGTCAAATCCAGGCTTCTAGAATAATGTAGACCCTTTGTGTGAATGTGTAGGGATCATTGTGGTTTAATGGCCACTTACCCTTCCTGTAAGTATTTCCTGCAACACGCCTCACCTTTGCATTATGCTTTCCTCTCTGGTACTCAAGGCTCTATACGAGCACAGAGCAGCACTGAGATTTCTTCGAGGCACACAAGACTTCTTTCTAAGTGAGAGCTCGTAGGATAACCAAATTAAACTGATAATACTGCATACCTGTTAAGAACTTGTGACCACTTATCACTTGTACATTTCTCATCCGTTTCCAAACAGCCCATGAAGAAATCTGTACGACCAACGAAGGGGTCATGTACCGCGTTGGAGATCAGTGGGATAAACAGCATGACATGGGGCACATGATGAGGTGCACATGTGTGGGGAACGGCCGTGGGGAATGGACCTGTGTCGCCTACTCCCAGCTCCGAGGTATGCTTACTTATGAGTGAAAACATTTGAGGCGATAAAGGGTACAGAGAGCGTGGCTTTGATGTGAAAAGTTGTATTTAACCAAAAGAAGGAGATGTGTAATACCATCCCATTAGTCTACTGTGCTGGATGAGTTTCACATTTTAGACAGCTAAGAAAAGCTGGCCCAGCGATTTGGAAACATTTCCAGGATTTAGGTTCTTAGGCTGAGCCAAAAAGATGACTTCAAAGGCTAGAGCACGATCATTTGACCCTTTAGTATTTAGTTATGCAATTGGATTCATATCTAGAAAAGTTTGAGTAATTTCTGTAAAGAAAAAATACTTTGCTATTCTAAGATCAGATCCAGATTTAAGGAGAAAAATACATAGAGAGGCCGATTTATTTTGCCCAGATAAGATTTTCCCCTTTAGACCCAGGTATAGAATATAGGGATATTGATTTATTAAAACTATTTTAGCCCTAACCGGTTTGGCTCAGTGGATAGAGTGTCGGCCTGTGGACTCAAGGGTCCCAGGTTTAATTCCAGTCAAGGGCATGTACCTTGGTTGCGGGCACATCCCCAGTAGGGGGTGTGCAGAAGGCAGCTGATCGATGTTTCTCTTTCATCGATGTTTCTAACTCTCTATTCCTCTCCCTTCCTCTCTGTAAAAAATCAATAAAATATATTTTTTTAAAAAAACTATTTTAGTTTTTCTATTTCTTTCACTTGAAAAGTAAGATACAGGGAGCACTGTGAGCTAATAAATAGTCCATGTAGCTCGTGTGTTGACATTGGCCTGAACTTGTTCTCTTTTTGTAGAAAACATTTTTGTGTGTTCAACGGGTAACACAACCCAGGAGTAATGAGAATGACATATGATGTTGCAGAGCTGAGAGGGACCCTCCTAGGAAGGCAGGCAGACCAGCTCCTCATTTTACAGATGGAGGAGCTGAGACCTGAAGAGAGAAAGTCATTTTCACAGGATCTCTTAGGGAGTTAGGAACAGAGCTCCCATGTTTTTTTTTTAACTTTATGAATGCCATTTTCTTTTCCAAACCCAAATATCTCCCACCCCCACCATCACACTATACGGGGTGCTGTATATGTCTGTTTAATCTTCCTCCCATTTATCCTAACAAACAGAGATCTAAAAGGGCATTATCAACTAAGCAAGAAATTTTCTGAAAGTAAGACATGCATTTGTTAAAAAATGGGCTTTCCACAAAAAAGTGTATTTTTACCACATTCTTTAGTTTATACGAGATACTTCTTTTGTGTGCAGAAATTGTATTACTGACTAAGCTTTAAAAAATGTTTATTCTCTGCCACTAAAAAAGTTATTTTAATGGGTGGTCTTGATAATTTAGTGGAAGGAACTGTGTGCTTTGAAAAGCATAGCTTTTTTAAATTCCATCATTGAAGCCTAAAAAACGTTCTCCAACCATCCCCCTGTTTCCTAAATAGATCAATGCATTGTGGACGACATCACTTACAATGTGAATGACACATTTCACAAGCGTCACGAAGAGGGGCACATGATGAATTGTACCTGCTTTGGTCAGGGCCGGGGCAGATGGAAGTGCGATCCCATTGGTAAGTAGCCTTGTCTCTCCAGATGGATTTGACCACTGAGAATAGTTGGCAGGTTTCAAATTAAGAGAGCGATTTGATGTTACATGATTGAAATTGGATTCAGACTTTGGTCAGTGGCTATCAACGAGGTTTGCAAAGTCTTCCCTCTAATCATGGACCGTATATAATGTTGATTTTGGTAGTCATCTCTTTTTGCTGAATTTGGTGACAAATACAGATTTATTTTAATTAAATGCAATTTGTTCTTTAGTTCTGAATCATAAAGATAGTCTGTGTTATGAAAGAGAACTGCCCTTTGCTGATGGTGCAATAACATGGGCAAATGATTAGGCCAGTAAATACCTCCCTTCAAGTACTTTATTTTTCTTGGCTGCCCTTTATAATGGAGCTAAGCAAAGAGTGAAGGTTGAGCCTTCAACGAGCTGTGTTACCAGCTTTGAGGTAATCCATTAATACTCCTTTACTAAGAGAGACAGGTTGCTCACTGAGAAAACAAACTGATCAGATACTCGAGTTTGTTCGACCCAAGGTTGCCAAAGCTGGGGGAAAAGCCCGAGAGTTTTCTTAGAAACTGCTCAGCAAGTGTTCACAGTGAAAATCTGGTTCATCGATTCACATGTAAAATTAAATCCTCTAAAGTCTGAGAAAGTATATAAACTGACATACTGCCCTTGCTATTCAAATGGGAAATCAGTTGTATTAATAAGGGTAAACTATATGTCATTTTTTACTCAAAATATTCCGCCTATCCATATATACTGAAATTTAAATCTTCAAATTTTTATTTAGAAATATTGTTCTTTTAGAAGACTAAATATCCCCCTCCCATGGGTACCTTTTTGTTTGTTTGTTTTTTCTACTAATTGTTCTGTACAGTAAAAGATAGGAACAAAGTATTTTTTAAACGACACGTATTTGTAAGAGCAGTTGCCAGTTTCTAGTGAAGCTAAGAATGAATTCTCTAGCACACTGAAATTAAATTTGTAGCTTTAAGTCTTCAAGGCTGCTTAACTTTCACTTGTATATATTTTAGACCAATGCCAAGATTCAGAAACCCGAACATTTTATCAAATTGGAGACTCCTGGGAGAAGTATGGGCATGGGGTCAGGTACCAGTGCTATTGCTATGGTCGCGGCATTGGGGAATGGCATTGCCAACCTTTACAGACCTATGCAGGTGAGTAGTTCAGTTCCTGCAAAGTGAGAACTGTAGGCTGGGCTATAAAAACAGGGCAGCGTCAGTGTTTATTAATATTCTGATGCTTAAGTTAAAATCTCCTTCCTTTTCCATCCTTTTTTTATATCACTGTCTAATAATCAGCTGAATTTTTGACAAAAATGATTTTCCTTTCTCCCCAATCAAGTGAAAGGTGTGGAGGTTTGGAAATGTGCCTGAATGTAATTTTTTTCTTTTTAAAAAATGTTATTTTTATTGATTTCGGAGAGGAAGGGAGAGGGAGAGAGAAATAGAAACATCCATGATGAGAATCATTGATTGGCTGCCTCCTTCACACCCCTACTGGAGATCAAGCCTGCAACTCGGGCATGTGCCCTTACCAGGAATTGAACCGTGACCTCCTGGTTCATAGGCCAACGCTCAACCACTGAGTCACGTCGGCTGGGCTATAATTTGTTTCTTAAAACTGTAGAACATTCTATTAGGTTAAAACATTCTGACTGATTTCATCTCATATCCATAATAGGGACAGAAACCAGTGAGCTGTTCTGAGAGTAAGTTAAGGGGGTTAGCATTTTATGTCATGATTCTTAACAGAGAAGTTGTATAGAGAAGTTTCATGAAATACAATATAGGGTTTGTTTTCATCCTACTTTCCATCTAGGCTTTTTGTCAAAATTTTCAATTTGTTTGATCAGTTTGCATGTGGAACAAAGTCTCCTGGGTCAAGAGTTGAGTAACGAGGTCAATTTTCCACCCACACAGTTCAAATACCCTCAAGTGTTTATTGCTGGGGTTTTTTCAGGTCACAGGGCATTATTAAAATGAACGAATACTGGTTTTGTTCATTCATTTTAGGAAAAGAAAATTTGAATTTAGTTTCCACTGAGTGATTAATGATAATAAAATGTACTGAGTTATGAAAGTCTAATTGCTAGGCATCAGTTATTTGAGCAACTACTGAAGTGCAAAGCCTCCTCCTCCTAGACCTCTGTTACCTTTAGACATAAAACATGGCCTACACTCAGAAATAGAAAGAGATTTCCAGGGTCTCAGAATATACCTGTAACAGGAATTAGAACTAAGTTAACTGAATCCCTCCATCATATGATCAGAAATTCACTGTCCCTGACCACAAGATATGAAACACTCCAGCGAAAGGCAGTGCTCACCAAAGCATGGGTCCCAGCTCTCTCTGTGCTTCTGAAGAGACATATACCACGCTTCACTCATTATTCTTTCATCTGTAAAATGAGGCGATTGTAGCTGATTGCCCTTAACGTTCCTTCCAGACAGACTTAACGTTCTGACTACCACCCACGCAGACACACTCTTCCTATGACCTTTGAAGTGATCCTGCTCTCCCCACACCTTACACACTATCAGGGCTGCCCAGGTGACTTTGCTTTGGGCAGGCTCAGAGCACAGATTGACCTGGCTCTAGATTGTATTTCGTGGTTAATTTGAGTATAGGAATCATTATGGTTTTTTTTTTTTAGTAATTTTTAAAAATTTGGCTGCAGAATTACCGTAGGTTCAGAAAGTACAACTGGGTTTTCTTTTCTTTAATTATGCAGCCGAAGGGTAGAACATTCTAAATGGTAATGCTTTCTACTTTCTATGTGTATGGCTGTTGTTGGTGTGCTGTGACAATCTGTTGAAAGTCATTTCCTCCTCCATGGTTTTGAGGGAACTTCACCTCGCTGCTGGCTGGAAGCATTTTGGTGGACATGTCAGAGATGAAGCTTAGATGGGAAGGAGCCCTTCTGTGTTGCAGTCTTACATGTCCACCTTGTTCCTACTCTTTATTATTCTTTAAATATATTTTTATTGATTTCAGAGAGGAAGGGAGAGGAAGAGATAGAAACATCAATGTTGAGAGAGAATCATTGATCTGCTGCCTCCTGCATGCCCCACACTGGGGAACCAGCCCACAACTTGGGCATATGGCCTGACCGGGAATCAAACCGTGACCTCCTGGTTGATAGGGCGACGCTCAACCACTGAGTAACACTGGCCAGCCTGTTACTACTCTTTAAAAAAGAGTAGAGGTCCAGTCCAGCCCATTGACCATAGGGGCGAGGAGACTGGCATTTCCTCTCAGTACACAGCTTATCCACATGTCTAGTTTGCTCAGTGATTCGTGACTTGCATGTGTGACTCCAGGAATATGGGGGAAGAAAGGAACAGCAGGTTACCAATAGATTGTCTCTGAGCCTTGCCCTGTCTCTTCCTCCGACCAAGGACCTGTTGAGTCGTTTAAACTAATAGAAGATAAGAAGCAGTTGGTGTGTCAATAAACAACTAGGAAGGCACAGAGCTTAGCAAACTAAACAGGAAAAAAGAACTGAGTCGCAAACCCATAAATGTTTAACTTCTCCAGGGTCACCATTACTGGAAATTATTCATTTTGACCTTATTTTAAACTAGTTTTTAAAGTATGATTTGTATCATATCTTTACTTAACTATTTTATTGCTAGGCCAATCCTATTGAGTAAGAGAAGGAATAAAGTTTTCTCCATAGTAATTGTTCAGTTTGGATAATTTTAAAAGTTTTACGGACCTACTAGTTTTGAAAGGATTATCAGAATTTTAAGTTTAAATGGTGGAAATGGTTTTTTGTTTTCCAATCATATGTAGAATAAGGTAGAGTATAGTGATAATAGGAATTTAGTTGACCTTACAGATAGTGGACAGAGGCTCTCTACTTCCTGGACAAGAATGTGCTAAATGCGTGACCTCCCCTTTGTGTTCAGAGCAGTTCCCTTCAAGGGTGCTGTGCCACAAGCCTGACATTGAAAACAGAATTTCAAACCAGTGCTTGTAGTTTTAGAAAGAAAAGAAACTTCTGCCCTCGCTGGTTTGGCTCAGTAGATAGAGTGTTGGCCTGCGGACTGAAGGGTCCCAGGTTTGATTCAGGTCAAAGGCATGTAGCTCGATTACAGGCTCAATCCCTGGTTCCTGGTTGGGGCACATGCAGGAGGAAACCAATCGATGTGTCTTTCTCATCATTGATGTTTCTCTCTCTCCCTCTCCCTTCCTTTCCGAAACCAATAATATATATACCAATAACATATATATAGAAAAGAAACTTCTGTAGGTTTGCTCCATCACTGAGTTGAAAATCACTAAGTCACCTTTACTCTTCCCTCCCTTCTCCTTTATTAGCCTCTTGGTCAGTGGTTCTCAACCTTCCTAATGCCGCGACCCTTTAATACAGTTCCTCATGTTGTGGTGACCCCCAATTTCATTGTTACAAATTGAACATAATTAAAGCATAGTGATTAATCACAAAAACAATATGTAATTATATATGTGTTTTCCGATGGTCTTAGGCGACCCCTATGAAAGAGTCGTTCGACCCCCAAAGGGGTTGCAACCCACAGGTTGAGAACTGCTGCTCTTGGTGGATATGGGCGCATGATTAGGCTTAAAGGTGGGCAGGAAAGTTTATTTCTGTTGCCTTTCTAAAACTTCATCTTAATAGACACTTAATCATCATCAATTTTTTAAAATTAAAGCTTTTTTAGGGCTGTATTAGGTTCATAGCAAAATTGAAAGGGAGATTTCCCTTATGCTCCCTGCCTCCACACATGCATAGTTTATTGTCAATATCCCCACCAGAGTCATGCATTTGCTACGGTCAGTGGACTTAACGTGGACATATCATTGTCACCTAAAGTCCATGGTTTAGGCTAGGGATCATTATGTATTTCCATAGCATCATAAACTTTTCCCCCTCAGAATCATGATTGCCAAACTAAGTAAAACACCTACCAGGTGTCTCTTTATATGAGGAAATTATAGTAGGATTCCTGGGAAGGATCAATATTTAAACAATCTTATGCTAATTATTGTAAATAATGTAAGGACACAATATTCCTATAGTTACTGATTTGCATGGAAGTAGTACTTTAAATCATCACATCTCTAAAACTTTGCTTCAGTGTTTATCTTTCAAAACTCATTTACATTTGTGAGCATCTTTTTTTAAAATATATTTGTATTGATTTCAGAGAGGAAAGGGGAGGGAGAGAGAGATAGAAATATCAATGATGAGAGAGAATCATTGATTGGCTACCTCTTGCACACCCCCTACTGGGGATTGAGCCTGCAACCCAGGCATGTGCCCTTGACCAGAATTGAACCTGGGACCCTTCAGTCCAAAGACTGATGCTTTATCCACTGAGCCAAACTGGCTATGACAAAGATATTTTATTTTTTGATAATCCTCACATAAAGATATTTTTTCCATTGACTTTTAGAGGGAGTGGAAGGGAGAGGAAGTGACAGAGAGAGAAACATCAATGTGAGAGAGACACATCGATTCGTTGCCTCCCACATATGCCCCTACCAGGGCCAGGAATCCAGCCTGCAACTGAGGTACAAGCCCTTGACCAGAATCGAACCCAGGACCCTTCATTCCGAGGGCTGATGCCCTATCCACTGAACCAAACCGGCTAGGGCTATGAGCATCTTCATGAACAGAAAGAGTGACTGAAAGAGGGACATGCTATTGGCTTCTGCCAACTGATTAGAACAAACATGCCATGTTCTGGGAAATACATACTATTTTAGAATGGAAAACTGAGAATTTTGTACATGAATTGTGGAATTCACATGGCTTGGAAATACTTGCAGTAAATGAATTTAAGATTCAAAAAATACTTGTTAGTCTTTAATCAATATTGAATTATTCCCAGTGTGAAAGTAAATATATTATTCTAGAACTTTTGTGTCTACACAGATTTGCAAGTTATATATTTTTTTGGCTAAAGAAAACTTTATTTTCAAAGAGCATTTAAAAGCAGAGATAATTTTGTAATCAACATATTATTTTCTAAGAGCTTTCAGAAAACCTACATCTGTTGATCTGGTGAAGTGTTTTATTAAACGCCCAAATTTTTGCTCTGTTTGACAGAATGGCTGTTAGAAATTCTTAGAAAGGTTATCATAAGGAACTTAACTTTTATTTCTAATAAGTTGAACATTGATTCATGTCATAAGAAGACAAAATTTAGGAAAAAGAGTGTTCTGTTCTGCTAGCGTAAGTTATTCAGCTAATTTATTATTACCCTGAAGTGAGTCTACACTATTAAGACATTAATTACACTTCCCTTATTTTGCTTTACAAACAGAACTAGAACCATACTTTAAATCAATATGTGGAAATACTGAATTTAGTGTATCCTGCAAAATGTCATTTCAGTTGATAGCTGCTCTAGAAAAAAATTTTCTCTTAATAATTTGACCAAACAATAGTATAATTTGTAGAGGGTAATTATTGCATAACAATAACAATTTTCCCCAAAATGATAAGAAGTTTACAGATAGTTTGTGCACTTAAAGATGAGAAATAAAACTGTCTTTAACTAGTACTTGTGTCTATTTGTCTAAGAGTCTACCCTATTTAGGAATGTGTTTGTTTTACATCATGCTGTATGGCCTTTGGAATGCTGTGTCCTTCTTAGGTGGCAGATTCATTCTTGATGAAAGCTTCCACAAACCAGAATTTGCTTCAAGGAAGCTAAATATAATACGTAAACGAAATCTGTAGGTAGTCCGTATTACGTTGTTTGTGTTATGACAGTTCCACAATTTCTTATAATTCTTACTTTGAAAATGGAGAAGAAAGCAAGCTAAGAGGCATTTTTTTTAAATGTATTTTATTTGTCATAAAAAGTTCTAATTGCAGTTCTCATGATAAGCAATAATTTACTATCTAAAAAAGGACTGATGCTCTGTTTCCAATGTCAATATGTGAAAGGTTGATTCCAGATCATTCTTATTTATATTCACATTTACTGATAAGCCAAACTATTTTTAGTGATGCCGTCCATGTGCACTGAATTTTAAGTTGAAGTGAATGAACAGCTAAGATAACCAAATCTCACATTTTCATCTTCAGGTGGGTCTGGTCCTGTCCAGGTAATCATCACAGAGACCCCCAGCCATCCCAACTCTCACCCCATCCAGTGGAATGCACCTGAACCATCCCACATTACCAAGTACATTCTCCGATGGAAACCTGTGAGTACGCCACTCCGAAACTTGGACACTGAGTCTCCTGAAATTGACAAATGCTGAAATTATTTTCCTTCAGATTTTGAGCTGATAGATCTGATTAACTATCCATATGACATTTATATTTATTTTGTGACAAAACAATATGTGATCAATTGACATACAGACTTAGCTTTTCTGATATTTAGAAAAATTTATTTCTTTATGTTAAAAAGATCTTAGCAAGGACTTAGGAATAATCATGCTTAAAATTATCCTTCCCCAACATGGGAAGAGAATTTAAAGTTTTCATACATTTTATAACTGTATCAAAGGATAAAAACGATTGGTGTCATTTTCATCATTTGGAGAAAAACAACAGCTAAGTTAATATCTTTCTCTTTTATTTTACTTTCTAAGTGATCATTTCTTAAAATCTGACTTTTGACCCTCTGAAGTTCTTTAGATAGATTATGCCACATCATCTCTGAATATTCTTCCTTGTGAATATTTGTGTGATTTTTTAATTTTTATTTAAATTTTTAGAAAAATTCTCCAGGCCGTTGGAAGGAGGCCACCATTCCAGGTCACTTAAACTCATACACCATTAAAGGCCTGAGACCTAATGTGGTATATGAGGGGCAGCTCATAAGTGTCCAGCAATACGGCCACAAAGAGGTGACACGCTTTGACTTCACAACCACGAGCTCCGTGACCAGTACGTACCCCAGCCACCCTGTCTGTGCCTCATTGTTTCGGAAGCTTTTCCTCTTGATTCATACTCTTCCAAGGATCACACTCACATTTTAAAAAATTATATTCTAGCCAAACCGGTTTGGCTCAGTAGATAGAGCGTCGGCCTGCGGACTGAAGGGTCCCAGATTCGATTCCGGTCAAGGGCATGTGCCTTGGTTTTGGGCACATCCCCACTGGGAGGTGTGCAGGAGGCAGCTGATCGATGTTTCTCTCTCATCAATGTTTCTAACTCTCTATCCCTCTCCCTTCTTCTCTGTAAAAAATCAATAAAAATAAAAAAAAAAAGAACAGCGGTTCTCAACCTGTGGGTCCACTCACATTTTAAAAAATTATATTCTAGCCCTACTGGGATTAGCTCAGTGGTTGGAGGGTCTGACCGTGGACTGAAGGGTCCCTTGTCAGGGGCACATATCTTGGTTGCAGGCTCGATCCCCGGCCCCAGTCGAGGTGTGTGCAGGACGCAACCAATCAATATTTCTCCTTCACATCGATGCTTTTCTCTCTGTGTGTCTTTCCCCCTCCCTTCCACTCTCTCTGAAAATCAATGGGGAAAAATATTCTCGGATAAGGATTAACAAAATAAAGTTATGTTCTACAGGTGATAGTAGATTTTCTCGATGGCTAAGGCTGTCTCTCCCCTTTCTGTGACTCTAGGCAACACCGTGACGGGAGAGACAACACCCCTTTCTCCTGTCGTGGCCACTTCTGAATCTGTAACTGAAATCACAGCCAGCAGCTTTGTGGTCTCGTGGGTCTCAGCTTCAGACACTGTGTCAGGATTCCGTGTGGAATATGAGCTGAGCGAAGAGGGAGACGAGCCACAGTACCTCGGTAAGCTGAAGTGTTGTGGTGACAGGTTGGGAGTGGGGAGCCCTGCTTAGGAGATGGCGCCCAGGCAGGGGGTCTGTTAGCTTCGGAACTAATTGACAGCTCGGTCTGAACAATACCTTCCAGTATGAGAAAGGGAAATGACCGACCCTTTCTAGGACTGCCCTGGGCTTTTCCTGAGCCAGCTTCACGGCTTCCTGGTCCCTGATGTGAGCTGCATTACGTGTTTGCCCAGGATGAAGACTATGGTAGAAAATGTTAGCTTTGGGGGTGTACAGTAACCTCCTTTGTGCTTTTCAAAAGTCTCATGTTTAGGGGCCTTTTAAAAACTTGATTGTAGAATAATCTATCCACTAAAAAACACACAGATCATAAGTATAGAGCTCAGTGAATTTTTATAAAGTAAATACACCCATCTAACTACACCCACCCCACTCCCCATCACTCCTACCCATACCACTGCTCTGACTTCTAGTTACTTTGCTTACAAGAGGACTATGGCCACACATTTAGGGGTGGATTACAAAAATTATGCATCTCTAGAGAACAAATTTGAAAAAATGAAAAAGTAGGAAGAAAAATTATCCCATTGTGCATTGATAATTATTAAGTATCCATGAGTACATTTCCTTCTAGTCTTCCCGTGCCCCATCATGAATGTATCACTTTTAAAATATTCTTCTCCTGGGCTGTGAAGTCATTTGAGGGACTGGTATCCTTGATTAGTAATCTTTCCTTTTTATTTCAAAGACCTTCCAAGCACGGCCACCTCTGTGAACATCCCTGACCTGCTGCCTGGCCGAAAATACATTGTGAATGTCTATCAGATATCCGAGGAAGGAGAGCAGAGTTTGATCCTGTCTACCTCACAGACCACAGGTACATGTATACCACCTGGTGTCAAATAGTCTTTTTTTGTAAAGCAGACCTATAGCAGTCTTTTCTGACTGTTTTCCTTCTTTTCTTTGTTAGCACCCGATGCCCCTCCTAACCCTGCCGTGGACCAAGTTGATGACACCTCGATTGTTGTTCGCTGGAGCAGACCCCAGGCACCCATCACAGGTCAGCTCAGCTTCCTCTTCTTGGCTGCCATGTTAATCATGATGGCATGAGAAAGGGGTGAGGGAGCAGATTCTGGTCTGAGGACCAGAGTATCACTGTAATCTCCTACATAATTGCTAGCCTAGGGTAGCGGTGTGTGTGTGTGTGTGTGTGTGTGTGTGTGTGTGTGTAATAATTAAGAATGTGATTCTTTTCAAGTCTTCCAGTTCTACTTTCTTTTGGATCATTTCCCCTCAAATCCATTTTATCAACCCCTACACATGCACACACACACACACACACACACACACACACAATCTCTAAAGCCACTTTATTGATTCTTGAAATCAGGCATTCCCATAGTAGAAGGGGGATAATTTTTCTGAAAATCTCACTCTAAGAATTATCCTTAATGAGGTAGCTGAATTGCTTTCGTACTTAGCTCATTTGGTGACTCTACTGTCTCTGAAGTTCCTAACGGCACAGACCGTACTGGGTGGTGCTGTGCTCGGGGTGGCTCCCTAATTGCTTCCATCTAGAGCGTAAAAAGAAGACCCGGTTTAACAGGACATTTATGAAAGCTCTTAGTTCTTCAAGAATATTTATTATTAAAGCGGTTTGCATGGCTGTTCCTATCTCTGTACTAAATGGTTCTTAAAAGGAGTGGCGGCATTGAAAGGGTCGACTTTCTGAGAACCACTGCTTCTTAGCTAACGGAGCTTACTTTTCCTTCATGGATCTGTAGGATACAGAATCGTGTATTCACCCTCAGTTGAAGGCAGTAGCACAGAACTCAATCTTCCTGACACTGCCAACTCCGTCACCCTCAGTGACCTGCAGCCTGGCGTTCAGTATAACATCACCATCTATGCTGTGGAGGAAAATCAAGAAAGTACTCCTGTCTTCATCCAACAGGAAACCACTGGCGTCCCTCGTCCAGGTAACTTAGAGACACTTCCCATGCTATCTTATCTCCTAGGATTTAACAAGGTAACAGCTTTAACCTTCATTTTGGTAGAGCAGCAATTTTTATCTCATGGCATACATAAACTAATTACTAAAATTCTGCACACCAGAAAATATCTTTTTTGTTAATCTGGCCAAAAAAAAAAAAATAGGTATAATTTTGATTTATTCACACCGGACAGCTATTGTTGTATTGGCTGGTGTCATTTTTTTATTTGACAGTCTAAGGGAAAAGGAGGTCAGTGCCGCTGCCTAAATAGTCAGGTATTGCATGTTTTAAAAATTCTTGTGGCACACAATTGGAAATCGCTGTATTAGAGGAACAGAGCCATCCTTGAATTGTGTTCATTCTGTTAGCCTGCTTGGGAGGACCAGGAGTGTAAGAAGAGAGAATAATTGTCTCGGGCGGGGGCGGGGGGGGGGGGGTTATCTCTGTCAGCAGTTCCTATATGTTAGTAATCATAGATTAGTGTATTCCTAAATTTAGGAAGTTTGGCTGAAATGTCCTTATTATAAAACAACATCAAAGCTGGCTATTGACTTTCCTGATTAAAAAAACTGACACCATGAAGCCTTTGTATTTTTCCCTAGTAACTTAGGGGGTCGGTTCATCTATTGCTCTTAGTATCATACAGTGATTCAGTAAAATGAAAATTACCACATATTTTTCTGTTATCTCAGGTGTTTTGTTTTTTTCTGTATGTTCATTGTAAACCCCTTAGTAAGACACTTCATGTGCTGGAACCTCACCTGCTTACTGACATATTTGAAATAAAACCTTCAAATGTCAGATGAAAGCAGTAGGACTGAACCATGAAAATATAAGCAAAAAAAGCATAGCCTCTGGCTAAGAGATGAAGCTTAGTGTTGCTCTGGGATGAGAGGCCCTTGAGTTGCCTCATGCAACTCAGGAAACTGGCTTTTTAAAAATAATCTTCAGCCGGAATTGTGAATGACCAGTTGGTTCTTGTCTGTCAGATAAAGTTCCTCCTCCCCGGGACCTGCAGTTCGTGGAAGTGACGGACGTGAAGGTCACCATCATGTGGACACCCCCTGATAGTGCAGTGACCGGTTACCGCGTGGACGTGATCCCCGTCCACCTGCCCGGAGAGCACGGACAGCAGCTGCCCATCAGCAGGAACACCTTTGCAGAAATCATGGGGCTGACCCCCGGGGTCACGTATCACTTCAAAGTCTTTGCCGTGAACCACGGCAGGGAGAGCAAGCCTCTAGTAGGAGAACAGACAACCAGTAAGTCCTGCTCCCGACCTCACCTCCACCTCAGTCTCCACTCTCACTGCCAACCTAGGATGTGTGTGCACATACCATATACTCCTCCATCTACAGTTAGAAAGAGGAAAATGCTCAGCCAATAAGGGACATCAGAGTGGACAGAAAGCACATTGAACTCCAAAACAAAACTCACCAAATGGTAATCCATTTCCCAAATACATGTACCAGTGAAATGGCACTAAGAGAGGGGAACTTACGAGAACCTAATTTTCTTGGTAATGGAGGTATGGATTGAAAATTTGAGTGCATTTTTGTGTAAGTAAATATATCTAGATCCAGCTCCACATGTAACCTAAAACTTTTGTAGTAGAGTTGTTTACAAATAATATCTATAAGTCTGCTTCTGTTCTGTTTATTTTGTTTTTTTAGATTTCACATGTAAGTGAAATCATCTGGCATTTGTGTTTGTCTGACTTATTTCATTCAGTGCAGTAACCTCTAGATCCATCCATGTTGTTGCAGATGGCAAGGTGTCATTCTTTTATTATAGCTAAGTCATACTACATTTTATATGTGCACCACTTCTTTATCCACTCATCTTTTGATGGAGACTTAGGGTGCTTCCATATGTTGGCTATTGTAAATAATGCAGCTATGAACATATGGTGCATATGTCTTTGATTTAGTGTGTTGGGTTTCTTCAGATAAATACCCAGTAATTGCTAAAACAGTTAGTGCTTTTTAGGCATCAGGTCCTCTGCTCAGTTCTTTAGGAGCTTTATTACCCTATTTAATCCTAGTGTTGACATAATGAGGAAGGTCTTATTGTTACCCTTTTTGGGTACATGAAGAAATTGAGGCTTAGAAAAAAATTCGGTAGCTTGTGAGGTCTCGGGTCTAGGAAGGGATGGAGCTGGATGGACAGGTTCATGCTTCCAATTATTACACCTAACTACTTTGTAGACATTTCCTGCCTCTTAAAAGTATTTTAAATCACTGCAGGTTAACTGCTACTTATCATACTCAAGAAGAGAACTCACAACTTACTAGTATGTGATTCTTCCTGTTAGCACAAACTCATCAGTATCCTGCCATGATTTGGAAGTTCTGAGTCTATGTTATAATTATCGTCTAACTAGAATCCTGTGAAAATTTACTTTTACTTCCCCATCAAAGGACTATTCATTTACTAAATGCAGAACATACTGTTTTTGTTCCATGTGGAGCTTTCTTCTTGCCCTGGTTTTATTGGGCTTATTCCTCTTAACTTGTTTGGCTCAGCAAATTGTTGTGTTTACAAGTGTTGTGTGTCTTTTTTTTAATGCCATCTCTATAATGTTAGTATCATTCCGGAGGGTAATGAGGAAGTCATGCTGGAAAATTAGACTTTCCACACAATCACAGCCACGTAAAAAAGGTCAGCAATTTCTCATGACTGACACAGAATTTTACAAAGTATGTAGCACTCACTCTCTTAATGGCTCAGTATTTCCAAGGTTTTGATGTATATTGTTTCAACCTTAAGAAAACTTTAGAAAGTTCAAACTATAGAATTTCAGTATGATAATTACTGAGGTTCAGATATGTCTTGATGTGCTTTATCCTTTTCTTCTAGAATTGGATGCTCCCACTAACCTCCAGTTTATGAATGAAACTGACTCGACTGTCATCGTGACCTGGACTCCGCCTCGGGCCCGGATTGCCGGGTACCGACTGACCGTGGGCCTGACCCGGGGAGGCCAACCCAAGCAGTTCAATGTGGGGCCCTCCGCCACGCAGTACCCACTGAGGAATCTGCAGCCTGGGTCCGAGTACACGGCCACCCTCGTGGCTGTGAAAGGCAACCAGCAGAGCCCCAAAGCCACTGGAGTCTTTACCACTCGTAAGCCCAAATTCAGTGTCTTTTCTTAGTGATACCATTGGTTCTCACCTACAGTTACAGTCTCTGTTCTTCATCCATTTTTTAAAAAAGCTAACTCAAAAAACTTAGTGCAAGATTTAAATAAGAAATAAATTTTTAATATATTTTTTATTTTTTTTATAGATTTTAGAGAGAGAGGAAGGGAGAGGGAGAGAGAAACATCAACGTGAGAGAGAAACATTGGTTGCCTCCCGCATGCACCCCGACTACATATTGAACCTGCAACCTGGGCATGTGCCGTATCTGGGAATCAAACTGGTGACCTTTTAGTGCACAGGACGATGCTCAACCAACTGAGCCACACCGGCCAGGGCAAGAAATAAATTTAAAATATTTTTTTTTAAGATTTAAAGTAGTGCTACTCATCACGTGGTCCATGAACCAGCTGCTGGTCCTTGAACTGTTTGTGACTGGACAGTAAGGAGCTTGTGCCGGAATGTAAATCGTCAAGCACACTGTTGAGTCCAGTTGACAATTTTTTTGAGGCAAAATTTTCTTGACGAGAGAAACAATGCGTTAAGTTACATATGTTGCCAGGCTCCTTATTTGCTCCAGGACTAACATGGAGTAACATGGTTTAAAGCACCCACTTATTTGAAAATTGAATTCTATTGTAGTAAGTGAATTTACCAAATACTAGTTAAGGCAAGAGAAGATCAGCACCTATGTCTACATGCTACTACTTTGGGTATTGAATGACAGCAGTAAGTGTAGGATAAAAATATCTACCGAGTGAACAATCACCAACAGAACAAAAGCAAGGAAATGATTTCTTTGCAAGTGTTGCTGCAGCAGATTAAAGTGCTCCTGCAGAACAGAATAGCTTTTTTAAAAAAGAATTTAATCTTTCTTAAATTTCTCTTGAAATTCCACAGAAGGAAAAATTCTGACAGTAATTTTTGGTCTGTCCTTTAGGTCAATTTTACAGAAAAGTGGCCTTAAATCTCTTTCATTTCACAATGAAAGCCTGTCTTCATAAACTGACTTCTACTAAACACATTCTCATTCAAACTACAAAGAATTATGAGAGCCCTTATTTCTAGCTGAGCATTATTTATTTTTAACTTGACATTTTGAATTATAAGAGCACCTAACATAACACTTTTTTTAGCATATATATATACAACTATGAACTAGTTTGCCATTTTCATAAAGCTCTCAACAAATTTTCTCTGACTAAAAATATAGATGTTAAAAAGCATTCAAAAGTGAATATAAGTTTAGTTCAAAAGCAACTATGGAATTTACCTCCCAAAGAAATTGTCTATAAATATTTCCCTATAGGAATTTATAATTTACCAAAAATTTACTTCCATTTAAATTTAGTGTATGGAGTTTGGCTAGTGAAGGCTTCTACTTAAGTAATTGCTATTCATCAGCAAGTAAAATCCGCTTTTTATTTGTAAGTTTGCCTTACAATTTTGCTATTTTATATTACATGTTACTGAGATACCCTAAAATCTATTAACATGAAACCAGTGTCTTGATATTCTTATAACTATAGGTTTCATATAGATGTCCTTCACTGCAATGCATAAAGGGCTCAGTAGATGTAGTCTTTTACTGACTACATATGATTCCACAATTATATAAGTATATCAGTAAATGTAGAATTAAATAGTTATCATTTTTACTCCTACACATAAGATGCATTTCATGTGGTCTCTTTCATTGGATAGGGTGCCGATAAAAGAAAAAGGATTTTTAATGATACTAACAATAATTGAGTGGGGTAGGATGGGTCAAGATGGGCTATTTTAAACCTGTTAGGAGACTTTGATATATAGGACGTGTTATTTTTTGCTCTGCACAATATATTTACATATTGTCAAGATTAATTTTACTAGCTAGAGGTTACCATAGTACCTTGTACATAGTATATTTTTTAAAAAGTATTTAATAAATGATTGGCTGAGGAAAGAATGATGAAAACAGCTCAAACAAGCTTAGTTTTTTTTTAAAAAACTCACGTAAGCAGGGAGTTTTACAACTTCTGTTGAACTTCCAGTACTCTCTGCGGCTATAAACATCAGCAGGGCTTGCAAATTTTTGAAATTGCTTTAAATTTCTGTAACTTTGTACTGTCTTACTAAGCTGAACCTTGGGAATAACTTTGCTAGGTTTTGCTAATTTTTTAAGAGCAACTGTTGGGGTGGGGAAGGTGTTTCTGGGGTAGGGGGGGGGAATTCCGTTTACTCCTTTATAAATCCGGTAAATTCATTCCTTTAACAGCCAGGCTGTTCTTCACCTAACAAGACCTGCCAGAACCATGGCTCCGACTTACAGTCACATCCTTTGTCTGACATCAGTTTGTAGGTTTGTGGTTTGGAGACTTTCCTGTAATGGTCTTCCCAGGCTGAGCGCATCATCTCCAACCCGAGGAGCTTCTTGCTGGCTGGCTCAGGCGATAGGAAATTCCCAGTCGTAAAGCCCAAGGCAGTTGAGGAGAATGTAATTTGAAAAAGTTGTGGCTTTCACAGATGTTCAGTGAAAGAAGCTGACTGCTGACCGAATCGTTTCTTGTGGCCATTAACCTAGTCACACGGGGCCGGCTGTGGCATTTCGGCCAAGTCAGCAGCAGCTTAAGTGGGGTAAGATTTAAGAGACACTGGAAAGGGACCACGGGTCACTCACCCTAGTTTCCCGCCCCCTCCCCTCCCCAAATGCCATCAAAATGATAGCATACTTCAGAAACAGCTCGCTATATGTAGTGAGCCGTTAGAATAGTCACTGCAGAGTGGCCCACACACAATTTATTTCCCCCTACACACAATATTTTTAAAAGATACTTTTAAAAAAATCGCACATTAAAATCCAAACTGGAAAAATAAAAAAGAAGAAAAAATTGTAATAGCGGGTCTGAATTCCCACATGACAAAGGCAAAATAATTGACTGAAGCTGAGTGGAGACGGGCACTTCTCAGTCCCCGTATAGGCGTGTAGTTCTGGAGGGAAACACTTGGCCTCGCCAGCCCTTCATAATTTAGTATAAAGTCATTTAATAGCTTTTATTCCTCCAGTAGGCACAGGATTTGGCTGGGCGGTAAAGAGGCAGCAACTGTAAACTAGCACCCAAACACGGGACCAGGACCATTAACACACTTAAAATCCTCGAATTTGACTCACTTGCTCAGATGTCTTGGTTTCTGAGGCCTCACCCTTCCCAGAGCAGCCAGTTATCATCTGTTCAGCCCATTCTACTTTAGAAATCTGAATTTATAAGAAGATCTCTAGGACTATTACAAATGTCTGTCTTAACTTTCTGTCCTCCTCTTTTCCTTCTTTCTTTTTTTTCTTTTTTTTTTAAAGTAATACTTTCACTAAGAGAAATAACAGTGGTTTCAGAATGCTAGACTATGTGAGTAAGCTTCTGTGATAATCCCTGATTCCAGTGGCAGAATATTGAATATCTGCAGTATTGTTATTCTGAATGCTCACATACTAGTATTTAAGGACTCTTTAGAATTTATAAGTGTATCCATGGTGGCCAGTTTTGTTTAACTTTCTAATGGCATCCTTACTGCAACCAAAAATAATTAGCCATCCTCAGGGAGTAATTCAGCGCAAAGCTGTTTTTAGATCACCATCTAAAATTTAACATTGTTCTCAAATTAGTGATTAACCAGTTAACTGCCATGCATCCAAAATGGAAACCATCCCCATTTCTTCCATATGTGCTGGGATATTTACAAATTGAAGTTACCATAATTTTCTTTACAAACCCAGAGATGTCACTAATAAGTCTGATTTTAAAATTGGGTGAGCAGAGTTGATATGTGAGGTTTGCGGCTATAGACGCTTATGGTGTACAAAGAGTTAAGAGCCAGAAGGATAATTAGTTGGTAGTGACCAGTTTTACATACTAAAACTATCGGGAAATTTATTGTCCTCAAACTTAAATCCTAACTATGATGAAAAGACATAAACCTGCCTTGCAGCCAGAGCTCAGATGATCTGGGTAATTCATGGAAGACTGGGAAGCCCTGACCTACTCCAGATCCTCACCCAGTGAAGGGGCAGGTGTTGTTTTCTGGATCCACCTGCTGATTAAACTGAGGTTCTGGATAAAAATACTGACTATCTGCATTCTGTGCAACCGCCCGTGAGTCCAAGGTTTTGACATGTGCATTGATCCCATTTCACAGTGCAGCCCAGGGGCTCCATCCCACCTTACAACACAGAGGTGACTGAGACCACCATTGTGATTACATGGACGCCTGCTCCCAGGATGGGTTTTAAGGTAAATCATAGATGTTCTCATCTCTTGTGATACAGCCCTGAGGTGCCCCATGTTTCTGGATGCAGCAGAAGTCAAGATGTTCAAAAGTCAGGAGATCTGGTTTTGTTTGTTTGTTTTTGATATGTATATATATAACATAGATAGATAGATAGATAGATAGATAGATAGATAGATAGATAGATATACATATATATTTATTTATTTATTTCAGAGAGGAAGGGAGAGGGAATGAGAGATAGAAACATCATGATGAGAGAGAGTCACTGATTGGCTGCCTCCTACACTGGAGATCAAGCCCGCAACCTAGGCATGTGCCCTGAACGGAAATTGAACCTTGACCTCCTGGTTCATAGGTCGATGCTCAACCACTGAGCCACTTTGGCAGGGTTTTGTTACCTGCTTCTGTTCAGACCTCTCTGACCACATTGTCAGGGCATAACAATATTTGTGTCTCACTGGCTAGAAAGATGGACGAAGGCAGAGAAAGTGCTTTGCAAAAGATAAAACATTAGCATGTAACTGTCACTGCTGTTATCTTATTTTCTCTATCCTTTCCCCCAGGGAACTACATTTAAAAATATAAAGGAAACTCCATTTGATGTTGCTCTAAATGGGTGTCAACAAGTTCATGAAAGCCCATTTAGAGAGACCAATTAAACTCAGAGTCATTTAAAAATCACATTATTATCCAATCGGTTTCATCTCAATTTGTTCTAAGCCCCTGTGGGTGAATCACTTAATAGAAGTTAAGATTAAGGTCTTCCCTGTAGATATACTAGTATGGATTCATGTTCTCTAAAGTGATAATATTAGGGGAGTGATGAATACAAATGAGTTGTTCAAAATAATTCTTTTTTTTTTTGCATTTTTATAGAGAGAAATATTTATTGGAAATCAAGACTAACTCCCCGTGGTTATTTGTTTAAGAAAATACACCAAAGTTTATTTCTTCTTTGAGCTGTACAAATGGTCATATTGATGATTAAGCTACTAAAATTTAGAGAAACCCTTTTTGAAGATTGCCAGCTTACCTTATAAATTTCCCTTAATAATGTCATGCTGACTTTCAGAAGCCTTATAACATACAAAGGATGTCTCTAGAGTTGAACATCGATGACACAATATTACTCAGGTTTTTGAAAGAAACTCTTAAAAGGATTTCAAATTATGGGCACATTTGTTTTAACTCTCCTTTTGTAACGTAAGATCCTGCAGTTGAAGCTCTGAACCTACTTCTATAAAAGGAGTGTTACAGGGGCTGGTACCCTAACTGGCAACTAAATGGTAATAACTCATTAAAGCAAGAGCTAGGGGATTCCTTCCAGTGAAAGAAAATAGTAATGAACTGCTGTGTGGCCCAAAACCCCTGTGTGTGTACTTACGGTTTGTACCGGGAGATGATTTATCTAGAAAAATAGTAGGTAATAACATTTTCCTGGAGCCTTTTATTACAACCACCTTTGTGCAGTTTAGAGGACACCGCCCCCACCCCAGCCCCCCAGTACAGAGAATCCCCAGCTAAAGTATTTTAACTAAGATAAGGCTCCAACTCATTCCCCAGTAAAAGCACATTGTGCCATTCCTGAGTTCACAGTCTATGAAACGTAACCACAACCTCTCGGAAGACACCCAGCTCTGGAAAGATTTGTTCTTGGTGTTTATTTTGCTTTTCTTCTTCTAGCTGGGGGTACGACCAAGCCAGGGAGGGGAAGCCCCGCGAGAAGTGACTTCAGAATCAGGAAGCATTGTTGTGTCTGGCCTGACTCCAGGTGTGGAGTACGTGTACACCATCTCAGTCACCAGAAACGGGCAAGAGACAGGCACACCCATTGTCAACAAAGTGGTGACACGTAAGAGGAGTTCTTTGCTCTTTTTTCTTTTAAGTGTTTAAAACTGTTCCACTTTCAAAGAATAGCTGACATCAATATCCCTCACCCCCTTTATTGTAGAGAGAGGGAGGAAGGCAGAGGGATAGAGATAGAAACATCAATGAGAGAGAAACATCATTGATCGGCTGCCTCCTGCATGTCTCCTACTGAGGATTGAGCCTGCAACCTGGGCATGTGTCCTGACTGGCAATCAAACTGGTGACCTGGTTCATAGGTGACACTCAACCACTGAGCCACACCCGCCAGGCCAATATCACTTTTTACATTATTAGCTGTTGCTAAATTTCGAGTAGCAAGTTCAATTCATGCCATATAGTCCATGGCATCAGAAGTGTTCTTTCCATGTCAAGAGTATTTATGAACTGGTAAGATGGAAAGGATTTCAATAGTATTGCAAAATCATTGATCATAAAAAAATTCTGTCAGAGAATTGCTTTCCACCTTGGTTTCATAGTACAGCTTCTATATTTTTACTGATTCTTTCAAAAAGAGAGAATGGAAGGAAGAAAGGAAACATAAGGAGGGAGGGAAGCATTCCATAGGTCAAGTGTTTTGTGTTAGCTTTAACTTTTAATTTTCAATTATTTTTCTAGCTTTATCTCCCCCAACAAACTTGCACCTGGATGCCAACCCTGACACTGGAGTGCTGACAGTCTCCTGGGAGAGAAGCACCACCCCTGGTAAGCCTTCGAGGTATCAGAGGGCACGTGTAAGCAATACCTTTCCAAGACAAGGGTTGTGGAAACTGGTCCTTTCAGAGAAATGCAGGTTGAAAATGATAAGTACCTATCCCTCCATAAAAAGCACGGGAGGACATGAGTATGCATCATAGAGTGACAGGGCGGGTGTTTTACTGCATGTTTACTTAAATCACAGGAAAGAGAACAAGGCAGGTGCCTACTGAGCTCTCTAGGGAGTCATGAGGGCTGTAGAAAAGCATTCTGGAAGGTGGCTTTTGCCCAGTGGCATTCAAAATCGCCAAGCAAATAGTTGAAATCATACTGCATAATTTTTCTTTTATGAGTTATCACAGGTTCAAGTTTATTATTCAGTGAACTTTCGCATATATTTTGTCATGAGTTGCACCACAAAAATCTAAGGGTGATGTAAGGTAGAAACGATCCACTTTGCAGAATGAAAAATTGAGACTAAGAAAAAACTGACCTACCCATGGTCACAAATTATAAATGTTACAAAATTGGGATTGTAACTAAAGTTTTCCAGACCCTTTCTCACACCCAGCATCACATATTTGGAACCTAATTGTTTGTGTGTTTTTTTATGTATAGTCAGTACCAAGGAATTGCTTTCATGGAGTTCCATGACTATTCTTAAAACTTTGAATGTAACTTTTGTTTAAACTCCTTAATCACATATATTGAAATTTATCGTGAAATAGTTTTAGCTATAGTAATGTTCAAGTAGCATGATGTATGTACTGTGACTATGACAGGAGAGATTTTAGATATTCCTGACCTTTGCCAAGCCCATGTGAAAGTCTCTTTAAAAATGAAAAATGTTACCCAAAATGTAATTGTATTAGTTAATATTGGGTATATTAAGAGAATCACTATTGAGATATCGGGATAGTCATAAATGAGAAAATTCTAAATTAAACAAAAACAGAAGTTCCAACTCACATTGATTTCACCCCTCTATTATACTTGTTACTTTAAGGGCCATATTTAGTTTAATATTTCACTAATTCTGATTTTAGAAATAGTTCTTACATTTGCTTAGGCATACAACTAAGAGAATTATCTCTGATTATCTGATCAATGTGTACAATCACACAGAATAAAACTAGCTCAACCTATCTTTTTTAATCTCCCTCTGAAATAGAGTGATTTTGGTGAAGTTTTCATTATCTGTGGAAACTTTGTTTCAGCCAAAGTGATGCTATTTCCAGCCAAGTGACTGAATTTGAAACTAAGTTGGCAAATTTCATGCATGTCAAAAGCTAGGTCCTTAATATTTAGTCTTAATGGATGTCCTTGCCTGCCTGTCTAGATGGTCACTAGCAAATGCAATGACCTCCGCATGTATTTCCCATCTGGTTGGATTTCCTTGTCTATACTTTTGTTTTCATCCTGTTTCTAATGGCAAAATATGCCATCATTTCCTTGCCCTTTATTAACTTTTACCTAAATATACTTTCTCATTTACTTTAGTCTGTCCCTATAGATCGCTAGTCATCACTGTTTTAATTTGTTGTTTTTTTTTATCTGACCATAAAGACGTTTTATTTTATTTATTTATTTTTTAATATATTTTATTGATTTTTTTACAGAGAGGAAGGGACAGAGATAGAGAGCTAGAAACATCGATGAGAGAGAAACATCGATAAGCTGCCTCCTGCACATCTCCCAATGGGGATGTGCCCGCAACCCAGATACATGCCCTTGACCGGAATCGAACCCGGGACCCTTCAGTCCGCAGGCCGACGCTCTATCCACTGAGCCAAACCGGTTTCGGCCCACTGTTTTAATTTGAATCTCTCCTCCCCCTCAACCCTCTTACTACCTAACTTCTATGATTCCTGAAATCTTCATCAATTAATATTCTTTCTCTAGAATAAGTAGAGTCACTTCTTTCTCCCACTTTTTCTCCTTTTTTATTCCCTTCCTGTAAATTCCATAGTTAGACTTTGTATGTTAGGAGAGCCCGCTTTGGGGAATGTGCTTAGGGTTGAGAGTCATTTCATACTAAGCAGGTAAAATGGAATATTCCTCAGGTGTCATGCAGATGATCCAGTAAGGACAATCAGGGTACAGGGTACAGTGGCAGAAGGATCATGGAATTTTGAGGCAGGAAAGCCTTTGGTAATCACTTTCCCATTCCAAGATTTTCTTTAAACCAAGGATATTATTGCCTGCCTCAAAGGGTTGTTATAAGCACTAAGGACAGTAAATCCTTAATAAATGCCAGGTCCTTTCCCCATTCTCCTTTGTGGGTTCATCATTGGATTCTGGTTTAAAATGCTCTGGGTTGCAAATCCTTCCGGCAGTCACTAACTTACTCCTTTCTGTTTGCTGCAGACATCAGTGGTTATAGAATCACCACCACCCCAACGAAAGGCCAGCAGGGATATTCTTTGGAAGAAGTGGTCCATGCAGATCAGAGTTCCTGCATTTTTGAAAACCTGAGTCCTGGCCTGGAGTACAATGTCAGTGTTTACACTGTCAAAGATGACAAGGAAAGTGTCCCTATCTCTGATACCATCATCCCAGGTAATGGAAAAATAAGCTGTTATCCTCAGAATGGCAGCTGCAGTAAGAGTGGGGATTAACATCTTAATCCCCAAGTGGTTGAGTGTGTCAGATAGAGGTGGGATTGAATGCTGACCTCCCAACCGAACTCTTCAAAACCGAGAAGTCAAAGCAACAATTTGGACAAATGCTTGCTGTTAACACTGCTCACTGCCTGCTTCACTGGGAAGCTGTCTGTTGCGATGAGTATGTAATGGAGTGGCAACCGTGGCATTAACTCTGTCTGCTCACGTGGAAATATTACTAAAATGGTGTCACGTGTCTGTACTCAGTACTGACAGGCTAAAAGTAATATGGTAAATGCATCCCCTCAGTCCATTTGTGCCTGGTCTCACAGTCAGCTGCTGGCTGTTAAATAGTACCTGTCTCCATATGTAAGCACTGAAATAGCACCTGATAGACACATCCAATTCTTTCTGTTTCAAATCCTTCTTTTTTTAAAAATTGGGAAAAAAAAAGAAAAAGAAAAAGAAAGACCACACCTTCAGGGCATTCTTTCTTGTGGATTGAAACACAGACCTGAAAAGACCTATCCAGGGATAGGCTTGTTGTTTGTCCAAAATGGGACTGTGACAGATGAAAGCAGACAGATTGTGTTCCCCTTCGCGCATTTTGGTAGAATGCTTTTAGTCGTGCTAATTAAATAACTTTGATTATGAATTAAACACAATATTGGCACTGGCCTTGGACTCAGGCCTATCTGTCTTCCACCTGACTCTGCTTTTAGATGGCACATTTCACACCATATATTCATAATGTGTTAATATTATGGCCATATCTTGTCATGAGTTTTTGTATGGGGAGAAAATGAAAAAACTCATCAATCAAATTTTTAAACAAATCTTCCTGCAAGCTTTATTTTCCTACTAAAAAAATTTTGGATTTTTAAGACAACATTGCTGATACTACAGGTATTATGTCCAGATCCTACGGATGGTTTTGACATCCTAAACAGGCCTATAATTTTTAGGAGCCTGAGAAGTTCCAATTGTACTGTTTAGAGACATTTTCAAAATGCAAGAGAATCCCTAAGATTAGTGTAATTTGTTTGATTCTCACAGGGAAGCAAACTATTCAGGATGCTCAGAAATATTTCAGATAATTTGGAACAGACTGCATATTACCATCATTGCTTTAACATTCCGTCAATTTTACTACTAGTAACCTGATGTACACTGCTTTATTTTTTCCTCTTTTTTGCCTCTATTTTCCTTTTGCCCCCCTCCCTCCCCCTTTTGCTTTGTAACTCAATAGAGGTGCCCCAACTCACTGACCTAAGCTTTGTTGATATAACCGATTCAAGCATCGGCCTGCGGTGGACCCCGTTAAACTCTTCCACCATTATTGGGTACCGCATCACAGTAGTTGCGGCAGGAGAAGGTATCCCCATATTTGAAGATTTTGTGGACTCCTCAGTAGGATACTACACAGTTACAGGGCTGGAGCCGGGCATTGACTATGACATCAGCGTTATCACTCTCATTAATGGCGGAGAGAGTGCCCCTACTACACTGACACAGCAAACGGGTGAATGTTGAAAACTTCTGTGTTTGAGACACGGATGGTGTTGCATGCTGCCACCAGTCACTGGTTAAATATGGATGTTTTCATGGGAAAGCCAGCAATTTGCCAAAGATTAAGAGAAGGTGGTTTGGGGAGTAAGGAATCCAATGCAGATGCTAAACTGATTGGGTGAAGACATAATCAAGCAGTCTTAAGTAGACTTTCATTCAAAGCACAAATATATAAAGCTAACAAAATGTAGATATCTGATCTACAAATACAAAATGGCAAAGATTAATTGAATTTGCAGACCTGTGATTTTTTTAAATGATCTAACATGAATGCCAAATTGTATCATGAGCACCAGTTATTAATAAGAAAGTACTTCCAAAATGTGCTTCCTTTTACTCTTTGAGCAACTCTACCATGTTCCTTCTTTGTAGCTGACTAAAAACCCATTGAAATTTAGGTAGAGTGGAAAGGGGTTGTTTTGAGGTAGAAAAACAAAACAAAACTTTGGCACACTCTAAGTTCTATTGCTGTGGCGAGGTAAAGAAACTCCTCTTTAACCTCAGTCTGGGACGAGCATGCAACATTATAAACGTTCTCTGCCCTGCATGGTAGGGAAGATGCTGAGAACCAATGTGCATGAACCCTCTTCACTCGTAGGTAGTAGTCACGGAATGGAATTGTAGCTCTCGTCCTCTCGTGTCAGGGGGACATCTAGGACCCTGTCTTCTTTTTGTCTGTGTGCATGTGTTTCTTTGGAAAGTACCGCTATGTTTCTCTTTGCTGTGTGGCAACTTGAGCCTCTTCAGCCTGGGATAAAATAATCTTCAGTGATGTTAATAATGTACTTAAAAGCAACATATTTGGATGTCAATTAAAATTATTGTTTAAGATATATTGATGGCAGAAAGGTTAAAGGGGCCTAACAGTATGAGGTGTAGTGTTTTATTTTTAACAGTACAATTGACCCTTAAACAATATGGGGATTAGGAGCACTGACTGCCACGCAGTTGAAAATCTATGTATAACTTTTGATACCCCCAAAACTTTATTACTAATAGCCTACTGTTGACTGGAAACCTTACTGATAACATAAACAGTCAATTAACACATATTTTGTATGTTATACAAATTATATACTATATTCTTACAGTTAAGTACGCTAGAGAAGAGAAAATGTTAAGAAAATTATAAAGAACAGAAAATACATTTACAGTATTTTTAAAAATCCAGACAGACCCACACAGTTCAAACCTGTTTTGTTCAAGGGTCAACTATAGTTTACTCTCATTTAGATTAGATTTAGATTAGACTATGCATGATGATGACTTGTTTCCTTTATGCATGAAATATTGTTTTTACCTTTCCAGCTATTTCTGTTACCTTTCATTTTAAAATGATCTTAATTCAGTCTTCCTTCTTATTTGAAACCAGCTGTCCCTCCTCCCACTGACCTGCGATTCACCAATGTTGGTCCAGACACTATTCGTGTCACGTGGGCCCCGCCTCCATCCATTGAATTGACCAACTTCCTGGTGCGCTACTCACCTGTGAAAAATGAGGAGGATGTTGCAGAGTTGTCCATTTCTCCATCAGACAACGCAGTGGTCTTGACAAGTAAGAGGTCAAATGTATTTGTTCAATTACCAAGCATAAGGAAAGAATTCTGAGTTCTCAGGTGGGAGCAAATAAGATCAAAACAGCTACAATAGAAGCACAAACTAAACTCCAAATCTGACCTGAGGCTTTGTAAATTTTGAAAGATGTCATGTTTATTGTTATTTTAATACATCTTTCATATCTACAACTTTAAAAAAATCATAGTGGAAAACACCAGCAATGAAGTTCAAAGACTTCAAACACGCTCTGCTTCCAAATAAGCACATTAAAATAATGTATGTCAAGAGAAATTACATGACTAAATTTGAATGTTTGGAGAGAAAATGAAAATTGAGAATAATGTCACTGTATCTATTTTTTTATCTGTTTTTTTCCCAAGTGTCAGCAGGCAATCTGTTTAGCATCTGAAAACATGGAAACAGTGACTGGTTACTCAGGATAGATCAGGATGGTCTTTGAAGAAAGAGCCAGTTTGATTTGTACTTCAGAAAGAATCTGTTGGCGGGATTTTTCTTAAGGCTGAGGACTTAGAAAACAACTGACATGAAAATAAACAACAACAACCATTTATGGAAATTGCCTCTTTCCAGTTCCTACTCTTTTGAAATAGATATCGTTTATTAAAGAAAATATAAGTGGGCTGCAACATGGTGCTGTGTTTCAAGTCAATGTTGTTTTTCAGCATTTTCACTGTACTAGTTAAAAGACATACATAAGAACAGCCAAAGTTAAGACATAAGAGAGAAATAGTTCATATTTAGGTCCATTACCAAACGGTGGTCTAAAAACATTCTCTATGTTTCAGACATAGTATGACCATAGTTTTGGTTTCTCATTTTGTGGCTGAGGGCAAGAGCACCCCTGTATCTACCTATCAGCGGGAAGGTTGTTTCGCTCTGGAGCACCCTGTGATCAGTAGCTATAACTTCACCCAATGCAGAAGCCCTGCTTCAGGACCACCATCTGCCCCCATCATAGCCACAGATCTGTCACATGTCCATCCTGTGTTCTAAGACCTCATTCTAGATCCTACTCTAGATCTCAAGGTAGCCATTTCCCCCTAGAGCAGCAGTCGCCAACCGGTGGTCCGTGGACCTCTGGTGGTCCGTGAATTCCAAAAGGTTGACAACTGCTGGTTTAAAGAAACCTTTGGAGCAGCGGTCGCCAACCAGTGGTCTGTGAGGTCCGTAAGGTTGGCTACGGCTGCCCTTGAGTAGCCACTATATCCCATTTTACAGATGAAGCAATGGAGGTGCCCAGTGTTTAAGTAAATTGCCCCTGGCCAAGCAGAAAGGAGGAAAGTGGAGTCCAAGCTCCACCAGGGACCTCTGCAGAAAGGCTGAAGGGAAGATGATATGAGGGGAATGGGGATTTTTGAGTAGGAGGTCAATGGTTAGAAACCTTACTCTGTACCTTTATTCCTCAAAATAAGAAGATATCCAGGAATGTATATTTAAATTTTTTAAGTGTCTGCTCTGACCTTAATATGGCAGAACCAATCACTTTCCCTTTGGGGTATGACTCTTCCAGTAAAGGTTAATTGTTAAGCCCATGGGTCATGGTCTGGGTCAACTCCTGTAGGATCCTGGGCAAGTATGTCAAAGGAGATAACTTTATGCCTCAGTTTTCTTATTTGTAAAGTGGGAATAATTGTAAACCAATCTTTTGGAGGTAATGGATTTGTTCTTTAGTGTGGTGATGGTTTCACAAGTGTATACATATGTCAGAGCCTGTCAAACTATACATTTAAAATATATGCAGTTTATTATATGGCCATACAGCTGCTTTTAAAAACTAGAAGACTGCCTCACTGGGTTATTCTGAGGAGTAAATGATAATCCACAGTGCCAAGGTCATTGTCAGCACATGACCCCAACAGATGTACTATTAAGTGGGTGATAGAAATATTACTATGCTACAGCAACTCCATCTTGTTGCAGATCGGACTGAGTCACACTCATAGAGGTGGAACAGAGGCCAGGGTTTAGAGATGCTACAGAGCAAGGTGACCTTCCTTATCACCCAGTTGCAGCCCATCTCCGGGTAGTCACCCACATTCACTTAGGAATAAGTAGGCTGTAGGACCAGACTCTTGGATATTTTGTAAGGTGAAATAGTCCCAGGGGTGCTTAGGTTTTTGATGCTTTCAAGGACAGTTTTAAAGTAAGTCCCACTTGCCTCTTCAGATCTCCTGCCTGGCACAGAATATTTGGTCAGCGTCTCCAGTGTTTATGAACAACACGAGAGCATACCTCTCAGAGGAAGACAGAGAACAGGTGAGTCATGTTGGCAATATGCTTATCAAGTAGCGTTCACCTACTAATTTTAAATAACAAAAATGGAATCCTCCTTCTAAAAATACGTCTCCATCTGCTGTGGTGGTGATGGTGGTGCTCGTAGCCTTGTCATTACTTTGTGATCACTGGTCTTGAAAATTAAAAGATGCCTTATTCAACTATTACCCTGACTTCCTGTCACTAAGATTCTACTCTCTGTTTCCAGAGAAGACTGAGATTAGTCCAGAAACTTTGTTGTCTATCTTTTTAAAAATTCTTCCAGGAAGAATATCTCATAATGTCTATTATTTAGGGATGATAAACATTCCTTCTCTTTAGGGAGCTCTGTCTAATGGCTGACCCAACACTGTCATTGTCATATTTTCCCTCTTTTACTAAGCCAACAAGTTTATCTCTTTTTTTCTACTTTATTAAATCTTCATTTACTATAAAAACGAAGTTGAATTGAATCCCATAACGTGATGTCCTTTCTTAAAGGTATTTCTTTTAATTTTTCCCTTTAAAAAAGTGCAATGCAATATATCCACTAATTTATTCATTACAGTCCACTTGCTTCCAAAAAGGTGTTGTGATATCTCAATTTGGTTTGAGTATGTTATCGAATAGAATAAGTAAATGTTTTAACTGAAACAGAAATTTGTTAGACGTCCCAGAGAGGTTACATGATTTGAATTTGAGATGAACTCCAAATTCTCTCTGGTTTTTCTGCACTGCACTAAATTACGATTCATGAGGAATTACTTGCATTGTAACTTGTCTAGAATAATGTCTTAGTTTCAGAAACTTTCATATTAGGCATCATCATCATCTATTGACATTTCAGTTCCCTCTTCAGGGTAGAAAGCTTCTTTGAGAGCCAAACACTTAACTCAAGAGTGGGAAGACCTTCTCACTTTCAGAGATACACTTATAGGATAGAAACACAGACTACTGAACACTGAAACATTTAAAAATATCAATTCCTAGAATATCTTAAACACCTTTTCTTCAATAGCATGTAGAAACCTCCTGTAATGATACTTGGAATGCTTAGCAAAAGAACAAAGAAAAGAATGCTTGAGTTGGCCATTTTGAACTGAGTCAGTTTATGATTTTGAAGTTTATATGTGGTTTAGAATCAGTCCATGATAACCTGAGTTTATGGCAATTCCTTGTGTTAATGAAAAAAACAAACAGAAACATCAGATGTATGTTACTTTCTACTATTTTCTCACTTCCTAATCTGGTGGTGTTCCCCCCCCCCACCCCTCTCTTTTTCCCCTGGGAAAAACAGGTCTTGATTCCCCAACTGGCATTGACTTTTCTGAAATCACTGCCAACTCTTTCACGGTGCATTGGATTGCTCCTCGAGCCACCATCACTGGCTACAGGATTCGCCATCATCCTGAACATGCTGGTGGAAGACCTCGAGAAGATCGAGTGCCCCCGACTCGGAATTCCATCACCCTCACCAACCTCAATCCGGGCACAGAATATGTGGTCAGCATTGTTGCACTCAATGGCAGAGAGGAAAGTCCCTCATTGGTTGGTCAGCAATCAACAGGTAACTTGTTTTCTAGTCTTCAACGAAATTCAGAGGACTTTCCTATGCAAGTGGTATCTTCTGTGAAATAGGTTGGTGTTGTCTGAGTCATCATCTCTTAAAAATTAGTTCATGGTTATGGACATAGGGAAGTGACAGAATATATGGAGAAAAATCTCCATCTTAGAGTATATGAGAGAAGATACTTTATTTATTCTAAGAAATGTTTCACCTGATTTAGGTATTTATGCATTTTTAATAATGGCAGTCTTATTTAAAATACAGAAAACACTCTTTCAAAGTTCTCTTAAAATCATGATTATTTTAATGTAATAGTGTCAAAGTTCTTGATAGATGCTGAAGTACTTAAGGGAGTATTATCATGATATTTGTACCCTAGTCTCAAATAGATTAACAAAAAGACAGGGGGAGGGGTGCAAATGTTACCAATTGTCAAATACCTAAAGGAAGGGGATATGGATGTTCCTTATATTATTTTTGTGGCTTTTTTGTTATTTTAAAATTTTTCAGAAAAGAAAGTTAAGGGGGAAAAAACCATTCAATAAATTTGAAATAATCATTTTTATCAGAATTTGAATGGACTCTTTAACCCCTTACCTTGCTCATAATTTTTAATTTTGTTAATTTTGTATATTATTTACACTGTTATATAAAAAACTCACAATTATCTGGAAAATGAGCAAAGAGTGAATCTGGGCATTGTGTGAAAGTTACAGACGTGAGAACTTTCCCTTGCTTTTTCTAGTGTCTGATGTTCCAAGGGACCTGGAAATTATTGCCACGAACCCCACCAGCCTACTGATCAGCTGGGAAGCTCCCGCTGTCACAGTGAGATATTACAGGATCACCTATGGAGAAACAGGTGCGTTAGTCAAATGCTATTTCACCCTCTAATCAAGTCAGATCCTGTTGTGGGTAATCTGAAAGCCCAACGGTGAACACATAATCAAAGAAAGCTTGGCAAGTTCATTCAATGGAGCCTCGTCTTTTCCAAGAATATGTGGAAAATATGCATGAAATAATTGATAGCAAAATCAAGATAAGAAGTTGTTTGTATAGTCCTAAAAGGGGAATAGTAGAATTGAGGAAGAAAGGATTGCAAGTTCACATACCTATTATCAGCAGTGAAATGATAAGCGATTTGTATTTTTCTTTTTACTTGTATTTTCAAAATTTTATTTTACATGAATATATTCTATTAAAATTTTGAAAAAAGAACACAGCTTATGCAATCCTGGGTTGAGGACTTACCTTCTTCTCCCTTCTCATGTTAATCTACAATTCTGACTTTTTTGTTCAAGCCCTATTAAGAGCACCTTTTTAAAGGGTCACTTGCAGGCTGCTCTCAATACGTTAATGCAGTAACTCAGCAATCCCCAAGTATCTCTCAGCCACTCACACTTTTACTAACTTCTTTTCAAACAGGAGGACACAGCCCCGTCCAGGAGTTCACTGTGCCTGGGAGCAAGTCTACAGCAGAAATCAAGGGCCTTAAACCTGGAGTAGATTACACCATCACTGTGTATGCTGTCACAGGCCGGGGGGACAGCCCGGCAAGCAGCAAGCCAGTTTCCATTGATTACCGGACAGGTATTGATGCCTCTGGGATGAAGAACACCTACTGCCAACAGTTTTAAACCAAATATACAAGGAAATATCCACAAGGTTTGTTAATTGATGTATTCCACATGCCTACAATAGAGGCAGCCATAGAAGGTGTTTAATAAATATTTTTTAATGAATGAATGAATGAGCTGATATGGTAAGAAGGTAAACACCTAAGTTAGAATGTAGTTTTTGTGTGAATGAAGCAGCCATCTTGAAAATAGGTAATGGTATCAAGATGCTTACCTCACCTCCCAAAAGTTATCTCTGTTTCTACAGAAGAAAAACTTGGGAGCCGTTAATCATAGTAAGAGATTGTCCTATATGTAGCAGAACTGGAGACAAGGACTTGTCCAGTCTTGTTTCATGGGCTGTGGCTTTATTGGTTTCTCCTCTTTTTTTTTTTTTTTGTAGAAATTGACAAACCATCACAGATGCATGTCACCGATGTTCAGGACAATAGCATCAGTGTCAGGTGGCTGCCGTCAAGCTCCCCTGTCACTGGCTACAGAGTGACCACTGTTCCCAAAAATGGCCTGGGACCAACAAAAACGAAAACTGCAGGTCCAGGTAAGAATTGCAGCATCTCACCTGCACCAGAAAAAAACAGGAGGCCCACTTTATGTTAAAGTTTCCCCATTTGTGAATTCAGGGCTCACGATTGTTACTCCCTCCACAATAGAATTTTTCGAATAAGTGCATTTCTGTTTTTCCATGCAAAGTCCTGCTTAATGGTGTGGACATCTTAAATTATGAGATCCACCTTTGTGGTTTTGTTCACTGTGCACACCAAGAGAGAGATTGGCTTAACTGATTTTTTAAATATCCTTTTAGCCCCTGTTTTTGTTTTTATATAAAATACTTATGAAATGAAGATCTTAAGGCAATATTGTTTTTTTCAAATATGAGTGAAAGTTTATTTAGAAAGTCACCGAGGTAGAAAAAGTGAGCCAGCTGGGCCGTGTGGGCTCAGGAAACAAGTTACAGATGCAAAAAAAGGGCCTTTGGAGCTTAGGGGAGAGAGAAGCAAAGGTATTCGCCATCAAGCAAGAAGGGGGGGCGGAGGAGTGCAGACATTCTACAGAGAGAGGGGGGGGCGCCTTAAGGCAATATCTTAAAGTCAAGTTAATTTATTTTTTTTTCTTTTTTTCAAAATTGTTATCATTCATTGTTGGGGGTATCATATTACATTTTGGAGCTTATTCTTTAGTGTGACTGTACTCCAATATGATCATTTGTATGAGCAATGAACACATTTATCCAAGAGGAAATCCATGTCTGACTCCTCTATATTTTCCTGATAAGTCTACCAATGAAAATCTAGGCCACCACACATTTTCTACTGAAATCTGAATGCCCGTTGGATGACATTACAGTGGAATGACATAGATGCTGCATTTGCTTTTCACTCCCTTTGCAGATCAAACAGAAATGACCATCGAAGGCCTGCAGCCCACAGTGGAGTATGAGGTCAGTGTCTACGCTCAGAGTCAAAACGGAGAGAGTCAGCCTCTGGTCCAGACGGCCGTCACCAGTACGTAACCCGTGCTCATCTTCCATTTTCAAAGTCAGATCTTGTTCTTAGGCACCTGAATGCCCTCTGCATGTCATTTGCGGTTATACATGGGGAAAGCCAGCCGGTTGGTCAGTTTCTATGTTGAATTGAGCCCTTTACAAGCATATGTTTTCCTCCCAGTTCCAAGCAATGAACATATAGGGAAAGAAGTTGTGGAACCACCATAGTTGGTTGCTGTGCTTTAAGCTTCTTTTGCTTAAATGGCCTCAGCAAAAGCTTATTTGCCTATTGCACATCTACAGAATATTTTGCCAGGACCATCTTTTCTACAACTGGATGGTAAAGTTGATTGAAGTCTTTCTCATGAAGCTTGTATGTTTGGAGCATTTGCAGGACTGTGGCTGCACCAGAGTTATTAAAGAAGGATTATAAAAATCTAAATCTAGCATTGAAAATCAATTTTATCATTCCCAAAGGTGTAGAAAATCCAGGTCTGTGAGACTGACATCACATTGCAAAAATAAATTACGGTACAAAATCTTAAAATCAATGCAAATAAGTCCTCTTTGAGAGGACACTTTGCAAGGTGTCTACACATCTCGTGTACACCTGTCTTAATAAATAATGTGACATTAAATATTTTCAAAATCAAAAATACTTTAACAGGATCAAGTAATTTTCTCTGTAATAGTTGGGTTGATTGGAATTTAATTCATCAAAGAGAATGGTATCTGCAAAACTGCTTTGCATGTTATAAAAAAAATGCTTATTTCACAACTTGCTTTTCACATAACCTCTTACCATTAATTTGCCTAACAGACATTGATCGCCCTAAAGGACTGGCATTCACTGATGTGGATGTCGATTCCATCAAAATTGCTTGGGAAAGCCCACAGGGGCAAGTTTCCAGGTACAGGGTGACCTACTCGAGCCCTGAGGATGGAATCCATGAGCTATTCCCTGATGGTGAAGAAGACACTGCAGAGCTGAAAGGCCTCAGGCCTGGTTCTGAGTACACAGTCAGTGTGATTGCCTTGCACGGTGATATGGAGAGCCAGCCCTTGATTGGAACCCAGTCCACAGGTATATCGTTAATTGCACCACTGGGTGCTCATGGGAGCAGAGGCTTTATGCCCTGCTTAATGAATTTATCAGACTATTGATTTCCATGGAAGGGGGTAAAAAAACAGTTGCCTCTGTTAGGAAAGGCCCTCTTTACGAGGAATTGTACTAAACAGTGAAGTTTAGGTGATCTTTAAATCAAGTCTAATACACGGACATTTTGGAGTAACTTGGCTCATCAACAAGGCCATAAAATGAGACATTTGAAGATAATTCTAAAATTCTGGATTATTTTCTGAGCTATGCCTCCCTGTGGCTATACTCACTGTGTATAAAGAAAAGGAGTTTGACATCCAAGAGCTTACTCTACAAAAGGAACCCAAAATGAGCCATTTCATAGCAGCATAATTCTGAGAACACATGGGTAAGACCTTCCTTCTCTGGTGAGATAATCGTGTGCCTGGTGTATAATTTGCTTAAAGGATTGAGAATCAGACACATAGGGCACATGCTTTCCACAATACTTTATCTTCTTGTGCTTTGTTTCTGAAGCACAGGGGAATGCTGAGATATGTCCTTGTGACAGCATAAACCCTGCAGGTGACAATCTGTGTTATTGCTCTTTGCTTCTCTTTGCTGCTTCTGTTATGATCCAATTTTCTTATGCTGCACCACAGAGAATACTTCAAATTTAGCAGTGATATCTGCCACAGGGTCCAAATAAAGCGAATCAAAACATAATTCTAACTTTGGGGGTATGGAATACTCTGGGAAATGGATTTCCATACAAGGATAATTTATATCGGAAAAGGGCTATTGCTCATCTTTCCGTACAAATGGAAAATCAATCTCAATGGCCTAAATCAGTCATTCTGACTTTTCAAAAAAATTTTTAAGGGAAAGCAAAAACATCTTCTAAAACCTAAAGTCTTTCAGAATTCTGACATTTACCTGTGTTTCCAGTGATGCTGAACATTGGTGGATATAAAACATGCTTTCAGCAAACATTTTCTTCATTTTGCATCCCTTCTTTTGTTGTACTTTCTCGTACTGAATCTTTGATCAGGGAAATCACCTAACCCAAACCAAGCACAATCTACTTCTTGGAATTCACTTTATTGTCCGTTTTCCCCATTTCCTATAAGATAACCTCTAACCAATGACCCTCCTGACAGCCATTCCTGCACCAACCAACCTGAAGTTCATTCAGGTTACACCAACGAGCCTGACTGCCCAGTGGACAGCCCCCAATGTTCAGCTCACTGGATATCGGGTGCGGGTGACTCCCAAGGAGAAGACGGGACCAATGAAAGAAATCAACCTTGCTCCCGATAGCTCATCTGTGGTTGTATCAGGACTCATGGTAAGAAATGCTCTTTTTCATTGAAATAAAGAAGTAGGCCATCTCTAACACAGTTTAAGGTGGTAGAAATATAATATTATAGTAAATCTAATGATATTCTTGGCCCCTGCCATCAAATACTTTTATTGTGATTTTGTATCAATTTTATAAATAGCTTTGGATTTTGCACAGTTCTTTAAATGTATTCTGTTCACTTTAAAAGGGTATGTGTGGGTGCAGGGGGAAATTTATATACAGGTTGAACGCATGTATCTTCTTAGTTATTATACATTTTCTGCGCTCTGTTACTTTGGCAGGGAATATTCTCCAGCTTGCACCAACCCAGCCTGACCCTACCTTCATAAAAACACTTTTAGTCCTTCTGGACTTGTGTGCAAAAAACTAACCAGTAACCTAGGAAATTGATATATATTTAACATAAGTCCAATTCCAGAAGAAACTATAGAAAGAGGGTTCAGAGATAGAGTCGTCTCTTTGCTTCTCTATGATCAGAAAAATTCACAGTTTATATCTGTCTGTTCAAAAAGAAACAGGCTAATATCCATTTTCCTCATTTTGTATCAGCTTAGGATAAGTATATCAGTTATGGCTTACTTGGGCTTTACCCCTAAGGGCATTTTAAAATTCATATCATTTAAATTTGTTGTTGATCACCTGTAGTGTAGGAAGGAAATTTAGGAACGTATAGTGCTGTAGGTTTTGCTAGTTTATTTATTTTTCTCTTATAACTATGGCACCTTTCTAATGCAGCAGTGAAAGTCCCCGGGCTTCCGATTGCTGAAGCTTACCGTGCCCTTCTTTCTAGGTGGCCACCAAATATGAAGTGAGTGTCTACGCTCTTAAGGACACTTTGACGAGCAGACCAGCTCAAGGAGTTGTCACTACCTTGGAGAGTGAGTGATCAAACTTTTAAGTATCAAAAAACATTCTGTATAAACAAAAATTAAAGAATGCTAAATGGCTTTCTAGATCACTAAGTTAACAATGGAGTGATTCCCAATCTGGGAATTGATTAGCTCGCCCATCTTTTTGACTTAACTCCTGGCGCCTTTGGTGTTATGAACGAAGACTAGTTTATGCTCTACTTGTTGGAATTTGTTTCCATAGAGTTAAGTTTGGGGAAGACATGCTGCTTTGTACTGTATCTTAACAGTACAGTAGTATTGGGCCAAGTTGGGCCCAGATTCTTGTTTTCTGCCATATCAATGAACTCCCGATATACTCTTTCAGAAATCATATAAAGGGTCAATGTTTTCTTGTCTATAAAATAGGGATGACATTGCATCTGTTGAGAGAGAAAAAATATGAAGCCCTATGGAAATGACACAATACTAGCATTGCATATATATATATCATTGCTGGCTGGCAATTATTCTAACTCCTGCTACACATATTTTACATTTTAATAAATTAATAACTTTCACCTTTATTGAGGGATTTGTAGATGCTATAAACCAGCTTTCGGAACCACTAGTAGTATCTCTTACAAGCTTTTCAGTTCTTCCGAAAAGAAAAGGTGAATATTTTTATATTTCTAATTATTGTCAACCTTTGTTTCTGGATGCCATAGGAGAAATGCTCTACACTGTCATGTGTAGAAATGGATGTATTTGTTGTATAATAAGGAAACATTTAAAATATCAAAACCTTACCCATATGAGCACTAACCTCAGGGCTATGATCCCATGCAGATGTCAGCCCTCCAAGAAGGGCCCGTGTGACAGATGCTACTGAGACCACCATCACCATTAGCTGGAGAACCAAGACTGAGACGATCACCGGCTTCCAAGTTGATGCCGTACCAGGAAATGGCCAGACTCCAGTTCAGAGAATGATCAGCCCCGATGTCAGAAGCTACACCATCACAGGTCAGGGCACTCGCTGTGCGGACCACACTTGCTCACTGCTGCTCACAACATCCATTAGTTCATTAGTTATTCCAGCACTTACACTGATTAAATTATTTCCAAAGCTTTATGATAACCCAGCTCTGTTCCTTAAAAACTTATTTTTAAACAATAATCAGAATTGGTTTGTCCTGTGAATGCCTGATTTTATCTAATGTTTGCCAGAGAAATGGCATAAGTTCCATTCATCATTTTGATTTTTAATCATGGTACCCTTTCTTATATTAAAAAATTGTAACATAATGCTTATAACTAAAATAAACTAAAATGGTTCAACATTAACATCGATGATATAGCATGATTAAATTTAAAAAATCAAACAACACTACTTTATAAAGATCAAAGTTGTTGTCAGAGAATTTTCAATATCCAGGTTAATTCAGCTCTCTTTGAGATTTAAAATTCTGATTCCAGTTACCAAAGACCATCTAATTATGATAAAGAGAAGACACTCAATAGGTACTCACCCCTCATTCTCTAAGAGTATAGCATTTTTATATTCTCAAATTTATTTTAGCCAGTGTCTTGGTATGCATCAGTGATTTTTTTTTTGAGATAGGTTGCTCATTAACAGTTATTACCCATACCATGCTCTAACTGTATTGTTCAAATATAAACCACTTCTGTCGTTCATATAAACATGCAAGGGTAGAGGAACCATGAAAATTGCAGATGAGTTGAAACTTCCTAGTGAATCAAGATCAGATAAAAATTGTCGCTTCACAAATCCCAGGTTTACAACCCGGCACTGACTACAAGATCTACTTGTATACCCTGAATGACAACGCCCGGAGCTCCCCAGTCGTCATCGACGCCTCCACGGGTAACTATACTTTCTACTGAAGAAATGCCACTGACTTGTCTATGATCAGTCATGTGAACTTAAGAAACAAAAATGAGGCTGTTATTTTTGTATTATAGATCACAGTGGATCCCTTATACAGTTTACAGAACTCCCAGATTCTCTCCAGTCTGTTATTAAGGGCTGGAAAAGAGTGTGGGAGTAATTTTCTTGGTTATTCATTTTCTTAGAGACTTCATTTTGATTTCTTTTAGCCATCGATGCACCATCCAACCTGCATTTCCTGGCCACCACACCCAACTCCTTGCTGGTAGCATGGCAGCCACCCCGAGCCAAGATTACTGGTTACATCATCAAGTATGAGAAGCCTGGGTCCCCTCCCAGAGAAGTGGTCCCTCGGCCCCGCCCTGGTGTCACAGAGGCTACTATTACTGGTATTGCTGCTTCCACGCTGTCATTCTCTCCTTACTCCCTAGGACAGAAAGTGCCTAGCAGACTCCAACTGTGTCTTCGATGCTACACCACGAGAACAAGAAGCCCAAAGAGCATTCTCTGTGTAGGAGCTGTAGAGCTCAATACATCCCAAAAGGCATGAGTCCATGTGAAGGAAGTAATTTCAATACTGACCTAATGGCTTACCATCTTTTTATTTGCTCTGCGTTTGCCAGATACTTGTCAGTCCTAGAAAAATACATTGTTCAAGGCAAGCTAGCTCATTTAAGCTTCTTCTCTCTCAACTCCCTCAAAATCAGATGATCTTGCAGGACTTGTCAGGGTACCACCTGCCCTCGCCCCTCATCCACTTTCACAGAACAGGTCTCGAGGCAAAGTGATTCCCAGCTACCCTTATTGGAGAGAATGCCTGGCCTGGGAACTAGGAGTTGTCCGTTTCAGTAGGAAAGATCAGAAGCCTCTGGTATTATTTTTCTCCAAGAGATTATATTTTCAAACTGTGTATAAGGTATTGTCTGGACTTTCAAATCCTATGGAACACAAAGGTACCAGAAACAGACACTGTATTTTTAAGAAACTTTGGGGCCAGGAAAACAGAATCTGATATGGGAGGTGTTGAATTGGATACTTCCTCTAGGGACCCCCCAAAGATTGCTCATTCTCTCCTGCAGAGCCCTTACCTGTCCTCTGACTTTGCATTGATCCTGTTGCTGAGGGCCATCTGGTTATTAGGCCTAAGCACATTCATGGATACAATCTGCAACGATCTCTCCCAAATGCTTACTCCACAATGCGGATAGATTTTTTGCAATTCAAAAATGAAAATAAGATCACATGCTAAAAGAATGCCCAGAAAAATTTAGCATGAAAGTGCTTATTCGGCTGTCAAGTTTGATAGTGAGAGCACTGTTTAGTGGCCATCGCATGCACAGTGTTTGGGTGTTTATAGAAGGAAAGGAAGTCAATTTTACCTTCCCAAGAGGACAGTGGGCGGAGGACAGAGGATGCTTGCTCCCCAGGGGTGATTTCCGGCCAGATCCATTTCCACTTGACAAGCTGAGCCCACAGATGTAACATGATGATCTGTCCTCCTTCAGGTTTGGAACCAGGAACTGAGTACACAATCCAAGTCATTGCCCTTAAGAACAACCAGAAGAGTGAGCCTCTGATCGGGAGAAAAAAGACAGGTAAAGAAAGAGTGCCTTCTGGGTAACCTGGAGACGGTCAAGGGAAAACTAATTACAAATGTTTAATTTTGCCGTGAAAAGGTTCTCCGGGTTCGGATGCGTTTCTCACAGAACCTTTTTTTTCTAACAGCGCAGCATATATGTTGTGCTCTTTGATAGCAGGGATAACCTAACATAATCTGTTAGTTCAGTTTTATTCTTTTCTTAGCCAGTCAAAATAAAGCCTTTTATTCACCTTTAAAAATTTCAAAACAGATCTGGAAATGTACAAGTGAAATGGCTACAGTTGCTATTTGTCTCTACCTTGTGTTTAAGTTAAAAATGTTTAAGAAAAAATGTTGGGAGAAAATTCCCTATTTGTCTTTATTACGTGATTTCTGAAACTTGCAGCCAACGAAATGTCTTACTTTTTCACCCGGTTTCAGTTTAATTTGAAGAAAGTGCTATATTTATGCTTATGGAAATTTAAAAATGAATATATATGCATTTTAACCTATTTCTACCATTTCAAACCATTGACCCAAACCTCTGGAATTCTCATACTTCAAATGCTGATATAATTAGCGTGGATTCTAGTCTTTAAACTCAATTCTCAAATGAAAAAACAAAAGGGGGGAAAGGCTGCACATTTAAATTCCATTAGGCTTAATTTGAGCAGAGGCAGCTTCTATGGGGCTCAGCGGTCTGAAGCTTTGTATGATAAATTCATACTAACACTTTTTTCCATTTTAAACTCTAAAGCTGGGGTGGGGAACGTTTTGTCTGCCAAGGGCCATATATAACATCATTCGAGGGCCATACAAAATTATCAACTTAAAAAATTGGCCTGTTATATTTGGTCAAACATTTAATTAACTCACCCCTATTGCCTTGGCAGGGCCAGACCAAATGATTCCACGGGCCTTACACGGCCCACGGGCCGGATGTTCCCCACCCCTGCTCTAAAGGAATCTTTGGGAGGAAAAATCATTAAGATTTCTTTCTGGAAAAAGTGTTTTGTGATCTAAGAACTGCTAATTTTCCAGGGGCTTTGATCAAATCAATAAACAGTCATTGTTGCCTGAGTTGATAATGACTACTGCTGGTACTTCGGGGAGCTTATTAACAAGCTTTGCTTTTTTGGCTCTAACCTCTCTTGGCTAGATGAGCTTCCCCAACTGGTAACCCTTCCACACCCCAATCTTCATGGACCAGAGATCTTGGATGTTCCCTCCACAGCTCAAAAGACCCCTTTCATCACCAATCCTGGGTCTGAAAACGGTATTCAGCTTCCTGGCACTTCGGGTCAGCAGCCCAGTGTTGGGCAACAAATGATCTTTGAGGAGCATGGTTTTAGGCGGACCACACCGCCCACAACGGCCACCCCTGTAAGGCATAGGCCAGGACCGTATCCGCCGAATGTAAATGAGGAGATCCAAATTGGTCATGTCCCCAGGGGAGACGTAGACCATCACCTCTACCCTCACGTTCTGGGACTCAAACCAAATGCTTCTACAGGACAAGAGGCTCTCTCTCAGACAACCATCTCTTGGACCCCATTCCAGGAAAGCTCTGAGTATATAATTTCATGTCATCCAGTTGGCATTGATGAAGAACCCTTACAGGTATTTAATGAATTTTTATCTTTACTCCTGACTGGGAAGCTGGGAAAGGAGCAAGCTAGACAACAGAAGTGAGCAAAGCTCCCATATCAAGTGGCTAACATTTTCAGGATCTCTTAGGTGACTCAATTAGCCCTGATTTTTTTTTTCTTTTTAATCTCAATGTGGTACTACTTTGGGTAGGGGTTGGGGGGAGTGTCATTAGTTATTATTTAGCAGAAAGAATGAAATCCTCTCTATTTTCCTCACTGATTTGAGGCTCCTTGGTAATACAAAGAAATAATCCTAGAAAAGAGAGAAATATTCTGCCTGAATTTAAATTTGTGCCCATAAGGGCTGAAATACCATCCTATGGTTTGTCCTTGAAGAATCCCATTATCTACAATAGGTCTGAGGAGAAAGAACTTAGGTGAAGCTGTGCATATCAGCTGTTGTAAGTGATTGATTCTCTAACTAAAACTTCTGTTCTTTAATTTGTCTTGCTGGTATCAATTTTATTGTGTTCTTAGTTTTAGAAAGTGGCAGAATTTTAAAAACTGACTACAGCGGTGGCAGATTTATGAGCTTAGACACTTGAGTTGGAGGATTTTCCAAAGTGTCTTAAGGATTCTAGTGGGGGTCGGGTGCCACCTCTTGTGGGATGAATAAATCTCCCTACAGTGCCCACCTTCTATGTAAAGGGGGCAAGGCCAGGGTTTCCCGGGCTCGTGCAGACCTGCGGCTGCAGCAGCTGGAACGGAGACTGTCTCTAGAATTATTGAGGGCCCCAGGTAACGGTGGAGCACATGGGGTAGATTTTTGGCAGGAAAATCTGGCAGGTAGAAGTGTTGGCTATTCACCCCAAGTTCCATTTCTCTCGTCTGTTTGGGACCTTTAGCCCCTCTGCTTTATTGGGGTCCCTTTGTTTTGTTTACACAGTGAGGGTTATTGATAAGAGCATAGGGAAAGTCATGGATTCCTCTCTCTAATGCTTTCTCCCCTACTTTGGATGTGCTAATAATGGTAGTTCCGAGTTCCTGGAACTTCTGCTAGTGCCACCCTGACGGGTCTCACCAGAGGGACCACCTACAACATCATTGTGGAAGCACTGAAGGACCAGAAGAGGCACAAGGTTCGGGAGGAGGTTGTCACTGTGGGCAACTCGGGTATGTGAATGCCTGTGCTGCTCAGGCCAGACTCCCCTCTGGGGGATGCTTTCTCCACTGACTGTTCCGTTGTTGCTGTTTTCCTTGAGCTTTGGGAAATAATGTTACATCATGAAGTAAATGAGCAACTTTAAATTGAATTACAGTGGAACCTCGTTTCTCGAACTGAATTCGTTTCCCCCATTGGAAATAATATCAATTGAATGAATGCGTTCCAGACCCCCAAATGATTCCCTGTTTTAACCCTTCTTATATACAGTACACGTCTAATGTACTGTCTATAAATAAACACTTTAAAAACAAAAAGGACATGAAATGAAAATTTCACAGAAAGGAAAAGAAATGTACAGTAGGAAAGTGAAAATTAAACAATAATTATAAGCAACAAAAGCAAAAAAAGCACGAGAATATTCATAGCACAATATCCTGAGATTTTAACAGTGGTAAACTGACTCAAATTCGCACATTCTCTCCTTTGTCACTTGGGAGATGCGTGACTGATCCTACAGGCATCAGTATGAAAGGGTGGTCAGGTTGAGAAGTGAATTGTTCGATATGGGAGACATTCGAGAAACTAGGTTTCACTGTATTTTCCTAGTATCTTTGTAAAACGCATACGTATTAGATCCACAAACGGGGACGTAATGATAGACCTGGCACAAGCTCAGATCCTTCGTCTGACACTCTTGAGTCCTTGCCAGCGAGTGCCTTTCTGAGTTGATACAGGGCACAGGTCCCCTGACCTCTCTGCCCAGACCGTCTCCATGTCACCATGTTGGAATCCTCTGGAGTGATTTTTAAGTACTTACTGAAACCCATGAAAGGAAATTCCCCATCCCTGGACATTAGGGGCAGCTGGTGTTTGTTCCTCATGTAAAATGCTACCAACACAGCCCATTTCTGTCCCAAGGGCTCCCTTATTCCAATGTTATCTCCATTTTTTTTCTGATGACATAGATCCAAAACCTCTGTGGAGGCTAAGTGGTCCTTGACTCTCTGCAGCACCCAGGAAGTCCTTTTAAACCAGTAGTGTGTCTGTCCCTTGGCTCTTCAACCTGCAGTAGCTGAAGATTCTCCAGGAAACATAAGATAGGGAGTAATCAAAACCCTGAGTCCTAAATCTTCCAGCCAGAGGGTGTCCTACCAGCAGGGAGACTAAATCCTTCCCCTGCTCAGGACTGGCTTTATTTCTAGGGTCAGTTGACTTAGTTTCAGCCTCCTTCCTCATCTGACGGTGCTATTTACATGTATGAACGCATGTGAATGAAGCAGTTGCATATCTGGCAGAGGAGGGGGGACGGGGTGTTATTTTGTGCTAGTTGTAGTATATATCCATGGTAACACATACCCTTTGCCTCGTGTGGTTTTACTAGTAGAATGCCACTTGGAAGACCTTTGTGCTTTTCCACATTTTTTTTTTTTAAAGATTCCATCTCCCTAACTTTAGTCAGGTGGAATTTTAACGCCTGGTTATTTTTAGGAGGCTGAGTGAAACCCCTCATAGTTATAAGTTCCTTCTATTTTTCTTTCCGCCTCCGTATTCCCAGCAGTGGTATTCTGCATTCTAGCCAGGTTCTCCTGGCTTTGAAACAGACTTCTTAGCCTCCCCAAACTATTTTTTTTCCAAGGTGTTGCCTTTTAAACTATTAGGCACTTCAAATATCTATGGCTTTTGATTTTTGCATTGTAAACAGTGAGATTGCATACACAGTGAGATGCAAAGACACAGAAGTTAACTTATCTAATTTTTAAAATAATTTGAAACATGCTTTGTTTGCATAAATTACTTTACAATAAGGTTTCCCCAAACACAAAGATCTAGATCTTAGGCAACGTGAAGACACCCCATTACCAATTTCTAAGTCATTCTTATCCCATTGCTTCCTCTTATCTGGAACAATTGAGTTTATTGATAAAGTAAAGCAGTCCTACAGTTAATAGCGATAATGTGCAAAATGTCAAAGTTTAGCACTATTTTGCAAAACTTGCAAAAATAAAGGTGAAGATCACATTATAATGGACTATTGCAGTAAAAACAAAAGATGCTCTCTAGAGATTATTCTTTATTTGGTGAGCACATCCTAAGTGTTGGTAATGGACCAGTACTTTGACTTCATGATCTCACGTGACCATCACAAGATCCAGAGCAGGTAGAGATGTTTTGAGTATTATCCCCATATTACAGATGACTATAATATAATAACTAGCTTAAGGGCATCAGGTCCTGATGGAGAGGTGTTTCCAGTCTTTGCATCTTAACTCGCTTAAATTGAGTCCAGATCTGTTCCACGTTCTATAGACTAGATTTACCAGAAATGAATTTTTAGAACTGATGAAAAAAATGAAAGATGGGTTTACTTTAAGATGCCTTTTCAAGTGTCCACTGGCAACATTTGAGCGTTGTTTATTAGAGCAGCTGTTGCCCTGATAGACAGGTGAGTGCTTCTTATTGCTACTGGGGCTTTTGTTTCAGATTCAATCATTATGTGGAATAATCAGTTTTCTTCTTATCCTCCAAAACTGCCAATAAGATGTCTTTTTTATTGCTTTTCCTCCTTTTCTTCATGTAGTTGACGCACCTACGGATGACTCGTGCTTCGACCCCTACACGGTTTCCCATTATGCCGTTGGAGATGAGTGGGAGCGGTTTTCTGAATCTGGCTTTAAACTCTCCTGCCAGTGCTTAGGCTTTGGCAGTGGTCATTTCAGATGTGACTCGTCTAGTGAGTAGCTTGCTTGTCCATCCACTTGTCGCCCTGTCTCTTCCAGCCCCACGCATCCGCACAGTGTGCCAGGGAATCATGTTTGGCAGACCCAGGCTCTTCCAAACATGAAGCAAACAGGGGGAGACTGCTTGACTCGAAGTAACATTTTGCATCATAGAAAAATGATGGGAAATTTTACTTGTGGAATATTGCTTATTTCAAGGGTAGTATGCCAATACGACAATGAAAATAAAATTTGTGGTGGTGGTATGATTAAACTCTTCTGTGAAGATACATGAGCTAAGTCAAATTCTTTGGAGCCAGGTCAAATGAGAGATAAAAGAAACCCCAAGGTTTTTTTAACCTTTAGTGTTGAGTGAGCTCAGAGGTAAATATGTTCACAAATACTCTTTCTTTTTTTTAAAAAAAATATTTTTATTTATTTCAGAGATGATGAGAGAGAATCATTGATTGGCTGACTCCTCCACGCCCCCCACTGGGGATGGAGCCTGCAACCCGGGCATGTGCCCTTGACCAGAATCGAACCTGGGACCCTTCAGTCCACAGGCCAATGCTCTGTCCACTGAGCCAAACCATCTAGGGCAGTGGTCGGCAAACTGCGGCTCGCGAGCCACATGTGGCTCTTTGGCCCTTTGAATGTGGCTCTTCCACAAAATACCGACTTCTGCGCATGGGCCACGAAGTTTCAATCGCACTGTACACGCGCACCCTCATGTGGTATTTTGTGGAAGAGCCACACTCAAGGGGCCAAAGAGCCGCATGTGGCTTTGCGAGCCGCAGTTTGCCTACCACTGACTAGGGCAACACTATCTCAACACAAACCAAACAAACTCGTATCAGAGTATATACACACACATTCTCTCATATCACACAAACAGATGCATACCAAGTAGTTTGAATCTTTCTAAGTAATGCAGGGAGTACAGATAATGTGTAGATAATTAAGAATCTTCGATTAAAATTTATTTAATTTTCAACTTATAAAGAAATGGTAATATATGAATTATGTTTTAGTTAAAATGATCTGAGGAATTATTATATTTTGAGACTCAGTAGTAGAATTTATTAACCTTTTATTTATGCTTTGTTTTTAGGGGATTTATTATTGATAATTGGTTCATTTTTGTTGGTGTTCATCATTATGCCTTATAAACAAACCTTGTATAGACATATATCCAGAAATCATATTTGGAGAAATAAAACATAATAGATTTTTTTCCAAAGTATTTTACTTAATTTGTGTACATGAAATGGTTTAATTCAGACTGAAGCATAAAATGACTAATTTTTTCACTGCAGACGACTATGCTTGACCATCTGAAAATGGAAAGAGCAACAGAGGTGTCATCATGTTTAGGAGTTGCCATAGTTTTTAAAGTATATTTTATTGATTTTTAGAGAGGAAGAGAGAGATAGAAATATCAATGATGAGAGGGAATCATTGATTGGCTGCCTCCCGCATGCCCCCCACTGGGAACCGAGCCCGCAACCCAGGCATGTGCCCTTGGCTGGAACCAAACCTGGGACCCTTCAGTCCAGAGGCTGATGCTCTATCCATTGAGCCAAACCAGCCAGGGCAGAGTTGGCATTTTTAACATTTGGCATCAATTAGGCAGTTTTTCATTTATGCAACTGAACTATTTTTAAGTTTATATATTTATTGTCTATATAAACGTTAGGTCCAATTTTGGGAGCAGAGCTATAATTTGATTTATGTGGCTCAAATGACACATTTTTTGCCTCAAATGACGTATTCTTTGCTTAGATGTCTTAACTGTTGATTAACTTAGAGTGTAAAGAATGACATTGATAGAATGGAAGTAATATATTGTTTTACAAACTTCTGAAATGTTTTGTTTCAGTATGAACTGTGGGGATGAAAAAGTTAGCTTCTATGTGTAGTAGTAAAGATATATAACTGTTACCTCTCCTTAAAACCAGTCTTATTATTAGGGATAGTAACCAATGCTTTATCATTTTGTTTGCTTTTGTTTTTTTGATACACAGATTTATTCTTTTTCTCTTCTCATTTACAAGACACCCATTGTGGCATATAGAAACCTGCTGATCTTTGTGGGGGTTTTTTGGTTAATGGAGCTACTTTGTATCCAGGATCTCTGCAAATCCAAAGTGATTTTCTACTCCTAAAATACTCAAATCCTACTTTAGTTTTACCTTAATAATGAGAATTCAAATGAAGGTCACTGACTGTTCTTGTGATGTGATAATGGTAGAATACATTGAATCTTAAAAGAGCCTAGAAAATGTTAAATGGTAAAGATAATATTTTAAAATCCAGCTCCCCCGCCCCCCAAAAAAATGGTTTGTCTTAGGCATGATGACCTTTAACCTTCCTTACCATTCCTTCCAGATGCGTGTGTGACATGTCCCAGTGCAGTCACTGTCTTGTGAGTCAGAACCCGCCACTAACTCTTTGCCTGCCCCCCTGCCCCACAGAGTGGTGCCACGACAATGGTGTAAACTACAAGATTGGAGAGAAGTGGGACCGGCAGGGAGAAAACGGCCAGATGATGAGCTGCACGTGTCTTGGAAACGGAAAAGGAGAATTCAAGTGTGATCCTCGTACGTTGCCACAGATCATTTTTAGGGTCTTGTCAAGCTTTCCCACACTCATTACTGAGCTGCCTCTCTCATTCATGGGCACGAGTGGAGTTGTTCAGCCTCCCTGAGGAATGGACAGTGGGTTTATTCATCTTGTGATTTGGGAAGGCAGAGACAAGCTTCAAAAATGAGCCATGATTTAATGTTATTACAGGCACTTGAGCACTTTTCCATCCTGAGCATTTTGACCATAAACTGCAGTGAAAAGTTATCAGAAAGCTTTATGGGTCTTTAGCCTCAACTTTTAAAATACAATCTCCATCTTCTCAGTTTATTAGATCAAGTTTTTGGAAATGCTGCCCTATGGTCCGCACAGCAGTTTCTCTATTACGAATAATTCCCATAAACGTGGTATTTTGGTTGTGATGATGCAAATTTAGGTGGGAACAGAAGCCACCCCCACACCAGGGTCCCGTCTGTCTGACTGCTCTCAGTCTTACACGCACTTCTGACTTGTGTCTTCATGTAGATGAGACAACGTGCTACGATGATGGGAAGACGTACCACGTCGGAGAACAGTGGCAGAAGGAATATCTCGGTGCTATTTGCTCCTGCACATGCTTTGGGGGCCAGCGGGTAAGGCTCTCTGCAACTTAGATAAGATCAGGAGAAGATGATTCAGGATTGAGCTTCTTGTGTGCATGCTGTACGTACGAGTGTGGCAGTACCCCCTATGAAATGTTGAAGCACCTCATTTCCTGTTGGCACATAGCTGCCTGGGTGATACCCTTTCCAGTCCTCCCCTTTTGTGGCAGCCTCAGCCCCTCCCACACCCAGTATCCTCAGGCTGTTCTCTCTTCTTTGGCACCTAACCTATTAAGGTTGGGTAGCACGCGGCCTCCAGCTCCAATCTAAAGAACAGGCGCCCCTTTGGCATTGTTGTTAAGTATGTTGAATAACACCCCAGATCTAAGACAGTGCCCCTTCCTTCACCTTTTCTCTTGAGTAATCAGCCTAAGTATATTCTACAAAGGTTATAAATTCATGAAATCATCATCAAAGTGTCCTTTGTGACTAAACTGTTTATATTTTGCCAATGAAGAGCTGACATTCTTTTATAACCCACGCGCTAAACCTGTGATGTGCTGCTCTTCTCGTAACCCCATCTGACCGCACGCCTCTGCTCTCAGGGCTGGCGCTGTGACAACTGCCGCAGACCAGGCGCTGAACCCGGTCACGAAGGCGCTACTGGTCACTCCTACAACCAGTATCCTCCGAGATACCATCAGAACTCAAACACTGTGAGTACATTTGCATGAGCATTTCTCCCCTAAGTGCAATCGGTCACATAGTAGGGATTCTCTTTCCATGGGTACTTTTCTTTTGAATGAACCTATTTTAAAAACAAAACAAAAATAACCTTTAAATAACTTGAGTACTGTATCCTATAACATAATTTTGGTTCTAATGGATAACCTCTTGAATATTACCTTTTACTCAGTTTATTGAGTTTGTTGCTAGGTTCTCTTTTTTTAAAATATATTTTTAATGATTTCAGAGAGGAAGAGAGAGATAGAAATATCAATGATGAGAGAGAATCATTGATCAGCTGCCTCCTGCACATACCCCACTGGGGATCAAGATCACAACCCGAGCATGTGCCCTGACCGGGAATCGAACCATGACCTCCTGGTTCATAGGTTGACACTCAACCACTGAGCCACACCAGTCAGGCTATTGCTAGGTTCTTAAAGCTAGAAATATTCTATCTGGAAGTAATTGCCATAGAAGGCCCCCCTCTTTTTTCTGTACACTTTGCAGTATTTGCTGCTAATTTTTCTTTGTCTTCCATCTTAACAGAATGTCAACTGCCCAATTGAGTGCTTCATGCCTTTAGATGTACAGGCTGACAGAGAAGATTCCCGGGAGTAATATTTCCAGCCCAGAAAACCACGCGTGGATCTCTGCCACGGCCCATCCCAACTGGAGCGACATTAGCAGACCCCATCCTAGAGTGTTTGTTTCTTTCTTAAGCCCTTTGCTCTGGAGAGTAACTTCTCCAGCTTCAGCTCAGCCCACAGCTTCTCCAAGCATCACCCTGGGAGTGTTTTGAAACTTTTCTAGTAAAAGGGGGCAGTTCCTTGCTTGTACTGCTCCAAAATGTTCAACACCGCTCAGTATTTTTAATGAGATGATTCTAACTTGTGACTTGGTTTGGGATCCGCAGGGAAGCGCATGCACCAACCCAGATGCAGAATGTACTGAAATGATATTACCAAAACTTTAAGTGGGAAAGTTACCCAAACACTTCTGCTTCCACTTAACCGTCTGGCCCGCGATATTGTAGGAACGGCATGTCCCTGTTACTGTGACATTTTAAATATCCACAGTGCTCACTTTTTCCAAATGATTCTAGTAATTACCTAGAAATATTTTTCTCTTACCTGTTATTTATCAATTTTCCCCCAGTATTTTTATATGGAAAAAAAATTGCATTGAAGACACTTAGTATGCAGTTGATAAGAGGAATTTGGTTTAATAATGGTTGGTGATTATTTTTTATACTGTACATGCCAAAGCTTTACTACTGTGGAAAGACAACAGTTTAATAAAAGATTTACATTCCACAACTTGAACGTCATGGCTTCTCTTTTATAGAAAGACGTTTTGGGGAACATAATTCTTATGGATGTTCTTTTTCTTTTCAGTTCAGCAACATTTAAAAACCTTTGTGTTCAGTTCTCTGATTCTTGGTGATTTCAGTGCAAGAGTTTCTAAATCGCTACAAAAGCACAGATTCATTCTTGTCATTTCATCTCCTCAGCAGTGGAGAAACTTTTGTATTTTCCACTTTACCGCATTTAAGTGGATGTAAATATTCATCCAACTTGCGAGCTAGTTCTTCAGAAGTAAAGTCGAAACAACCTCTAGTTGCTCTTTTCTAATTATAATTCTTCCCTCCCCAGAGATTACCTGCAAGGGGAGTGCAAAGGTGACAGATGCAGAAGCTACTTGAATAGTACAGCATGAAGGAGTTTTGTCCTAGGGAAACCCTGTGGTGTAATTACCTCAATCCAATTTGTCTGCATTTGTGTCAGCCACAGTTTTAGGGTCCCCCAGCTGAACAAAGTTTGCTTAGTTGTGGTCTGCAAAAGCCATTTCCTTTTCAGTTTAACTTTGGGGAAACAACAAAACTCTGAGATTAAACCTGGCACTCAGACTAATAGTGGCACTGGGAATAGTTGATTATTAATTAGTAAAATATTAACACATAAAAGACATGAAAATACATTTTATATGCTACTATGCAATGTAGGAAAATATTTTAATGAATAATCTGGCAATGAATATTAAGACTCTATAGAAAGAGATTTCCTCAGGTTTCTTTGTTTTAAAAAGCAAATTTACATTTGAGTTGATTTTGTTTATAAATGCTTTGATGGTTAGCATCTCATTGGGGTTAGGTTTTATGGTCTTATTTTATAAAGAATACTAGTGTCCCGGTACACGGATTTATGGACATTGAAAGGAAACTAATTAGAAGAAATATTTTCATATTGCTATTCACCCTTTATAATAAATAGAGTATCAACCAAATTCACCACCAACAATGACAGGTTGAAACAAACACATGTGATTGGTGGCAGCAAGAGCTTTATATGTATCGCACATGTCTGAGTCAACTTAGCCTTTTATATATATAGATAAACTTGCTTAATTAGACCTGCTTTCTGATTTAACTTTTTCCAGCCCAGTGAAGCAACCCAACTTCTCTTTCAGGTAATTGTCAGCAACACAGCAGTAAATATCAACACGAAGCAGATTATTATTGTAGATCACGCAGGGAGAACAAAGGGTAAAGTATTTAACTGCAGCAGTTTGACTACATTCTGCACAGTGAGAAAACCTGAAGTCATTTTCAAGTTCCACCATTTCTTACTTCTTTTCAGTCGGGTCAAGTTTCTAAACTTTCTAAATCTCCATTTTCCAGCTAATGAAAAGAAAATAGGATTCTACTGAACTGAGTCACCTATTTACCTACTCCAGGATGGACCTCTGTGAGGATCAAATGAGATGGGGCATGTGAAAACGCTTCACAAACATTTGGTTAAAATGTAAAATATCTGCACCTGGCTATAAAGCAAGTAGGGTTCCTGGGCTGAAGAAACTCTAAGGAGGCTAGTCGCTAGGGAGAGGAAGCCAGGTGTTGCTACGTGACGTCAACCGTTTCCAGGCTGGGCTGGGCTGTGGGCCGCATTTTGCGCCATGGGGTCTTGGCAGCGTCGGCTGTGATTTGGTGGGGTATCACTCTGGGGTGGTGGTGGGGCCTGGTTTGTTGGCGCCAGGTCCATGGTGCTGTTGATTTTTAAATGGCCAGTGCGCATCATGGTAGCTCCTGCATTGAGCGTCTGCCCCATAGTGGTCAGTGTGCGTCATAGCTACTGGTTGGTCAGATGGATGAACACTTAGCCTTTTATATATATAGATAGACTAGAGGTCTGGTGCACGAAATTTGTGCACGGGGGGAGGGGGAGGGGACGGGGTGTCCCTCAGCCCAGCCTGCACACTCTTGCCATCTGGGATCTCTAAGGGGATGTCTGTCTGCTGGTTTTCTTCTGACTATTTTTAAGATGTTCTCTGCCTTTGGTTTTTTTGGTTTCCCTCTAATGCACCCAGGTATTAATTTTCTCCTTGCAGTCCTTGCAGTCTGGGACCCCTTGCTCCTTACTGCCCGCCTGCTCACTCCTTACCGCTCAGTTAACTGCTCCTTAGCGGCAGGCTCCTTACCACTCAGCTTGCTGCTGCTTAGCGCTGCTGCAGAGGTGGGAGAGGCTCCCACTGCGCTCACCAGCCATGAGTCCGGCTTCTGACTGAATGGCACTCCCCATGTGGGAGCACACTGACCACCAGGGGAAGCTCCTGTGTTGAACGTCTGCCCCCTGATGGTCAGTGCTCATCATGGCGACCAGTAGTTCTGGTTGTTCCACCATAACGGTCGCTGGGCTTTTATTATATAGACTAGAAGCCCATTGCACAAAGATTCACACAATAGGCCTTCCTTCCCCTGGCTGCTGGCACCGGTTTTCCTCTGGCACCTGGTACCCAGGCCTTTGGTCCGGCTGCAGCAGAGAAGCCAAGCCTCGAGGCTAGGCTTCTCCTCTCTGGCTGCAGTGAGGCTTGGCTTCTCCACTATGGCCCCAGCAGAGAAGCCAGGCCTCTTCAGTCTTCAGTCTTCAGTCTTCACTCCTGCCAGAGCCTTCACTCTTCGCTCCTCGCCTACATATGCAAATTAACCACCATCTTTGTTGGGTTAATTTGCATAGTTGCTCTGATTGGCTGGTGGGTGTAGTGGAGTGACACTAATTTGCATGTTTCTTTTTATTAGTGTACTTCCATTGGAAATTCTATACTATTTCTAGTTGTACATAACTCTTAAAGTGATTAAGAAACATCATATCCACACATTTAAGTGCTGAAGTCGCTTCCCATTCAGTAAATTCCTCTTACTGTGGTAGAGAAAGTGGCAGGCTACAACTGAAAAAACATTTTCAGGGGATACGTTCCAACCATTAAAAAAAAACAAAACAAAAGAAAACACCCACTCTTGGGATGTCTCAGTTTGGGAACATTTAAACATTATCATAAAGGCTAATAAAGCAGAAGCAGCACAAAGACAACCTGGCACTGCCATTGGGTTTTCAGACTGAAAAAGTTCTTTTTTTTTTTTGAAAAAGTTCTTTTTAGAGCATATGTGGTGCTCATGCTATTATCACTGCCGCATGGTCCATTCCATGTCCTCGTTAAAAGATCCCATTGGGATTGCAAACAAAAATCTATATAAATTACAAAGAGAATATTTTAAGTAATAAAAGTGCCAGAGAATCAATGCTTCAGTTGAAAGCCCAAAATGGGAAACTTTTTAAATAACAATCCTCAGTAGAATGCAGGTAAGATATTAAAACATGTTTTACATTTCCTTGAATTCCTATGTAGTGTTTAGAGACAGGTTTTTTAACAATCTCAGGAGGCAACTTCATCTCTAACATAGCGCTGAGTGGAGCTTCCAAAGACTTGCAATTAGTATTATTTGGAGGCTGAGGAAGGTGCCTAGTGTGGGGTGGTGGTCAGCATCCTGCACCTGCTAGGGCTGGCATCACCTTTCCTCCAGGCTACCTCCCACAGCAGGCTCCCCTTGCAAACAATATGTCAAAGGCTAAGGGATTACCCCTTGGCCATCTCTCTTTGCATCAGGGTACCTTGGAACCAGCCAAAGGGAACATTGCCTCTGCCAGGAAACTGCTGGGCAGGACTTCACAATAAGACCTGCTGATATGTATAATCCAGCATCAGCTGTAAGATGCTGACCCAAGAGCAGAAAAGCTGTACGGTATTTCACTCCAAAACGTGCTACTTTGGTGGAGAAATTGGAACCCTCATACGTTGCTGAGGGGGAATGTAAAATGCTGCAGCTGCTGTGAAAAAGTGTTGTGGTTCTTCAGAAAGTTAACCCCTATTTCCATAGGGCCCTGCAATGCTACCCTAGGTATACAGCCAGAACTGAAGCATGTTCACATACAAACTTGTACAAAAATGTTCATAGCACCATTATTCATTGTAGCCCCAAAGTGGAACCAACCCAAATGTCCATCAATGGATGAACGAGTAAACAGAATGTGGTCTATTCATTCACTGGAGGATTATTTGATCATAAAAAGAGAAGTACTCACACATTCTACAACACGAACCTTAGGAACACTGTGCTAAGTGAAAGAAGTCAGGCACATATCACATGATTCCATTTATATGAAATGTCCAGAATAGGCAAACCAATAGAAAGAGAATGTAGATTGTTATCAGGGGCTGAGGAATAGAGAGTAACTGCTACTGGGGATGGAGATTCTTTGTGGGATAATGAAAATGTTCTGCAACTAGATAGTGTGATGGCAGGACTAGATAATGTGAATATACTTACAATCACTGGCTTGTACACTGTAAAATGGTTAAAATGGTAAAAGTTATGTTTCATAAATTTTATTTTAGTAAAAAAAAATGCCATATTAATTCCAGAAAAGTCTTAATATATCCTTTTGTTTATTGGTAAAAAGTGGAGTGTGGGAAAAAGAGTAGGTGTTAGGGTGTAGGAACTCAGAAATATTTTGGCTACCTATTCGGAAACTGAAATAAACTCTTCCATAAATATACACTTACTACTTTTTATGGAAATTTCCATACATTAATATCCTCCAGTACCTTCCATGCCATCATATACACAAAAGCATTATGAAAATAATCAGCATCTTTTATAAACAGCATTTCCTTTTTTAAAAAATATATTTTTTATTGATTTCAGAGAGGAAGGGAGGGGAAAGATAGAAACATCAATGATGAGAGAGAATCTTTGATCTGCTGCTTCCTGCACGCCCCCTTCTGGGGATTGAGCATGCAACCCAGGCATGTGCCATTGACTGAAATGGAACCTGAGACCCTTCAGTCTGCAGGCTGATGTTCTATCCACTGAGCCAAACCAGCTAGGGCTAGACAGCATTTCTTAAGTTCCAGGTGGTGTTCCAAGTGCTCTTATTATCTATTTACCCCTCAGAGCAACCATTAAGAGGTGGGTACTGTCAGCACCATTACTCCACAATAGTGAAGGAAAGGCTGAGTGAATTAGCCAGGTTAGTAGCAGAGCTGGGACTTGACCCTGACAAATATCCAGGACATTTATTCTGAAAAGGGAGCTACTCTCTTTTCCAGGAACAAATCTTCCCCCAGGTTATAGATGAAAAACAAATTTGAAGAGGTTAACCATAAACCCAAGCTCACCCAGCAGTGAGTGGCAAAACAAGGTAGTGATTATCTCAAAGAGCTTGAGACAGTTTGGTGGAGAATAAGATGGGGCCACAATCTAGAACGGGCATGGGGGGAGGGGTGCTATTGGAGAAAGTATTTTTCTTGACCTGGTTGTTGATGACACAGGTGTTTGTTTAAAAATTATTCCTTGCCTGGACGGTGTCGCTCAGTGGTTGAGCATCAACCCATCAACTAAGTCACTGGTTTGATTCCCGATCAGGGCACATGCCTGGGTTGCGGGCTCGATCTCCAGGAGGGGCTGTGCAGGAGGCAGCCAATCAATGATGTTTCCCTCATCACTTTTTCTCTCTAGCCCTCTCCCTTCCTCTCTCTCTAAAAATCAATAAAAACATATTTTTTTAAAAAAATATTCCTTGAACTGTAGCTGTTTTATTCTCTTTCCATAGGCATGATTTATTACAATCTACTGTGCCTAGCAGACCACACTGCATAGTTTCTACAAGAGAGATAAACTCAGGGGATACTGCAAGAGATATGTGAAGTAAGTGAACAGAAACGTTATCTTTTAAAAAATAGCTAAGAAACAATTTATCTCCCTAACCCAGAATTGAAAGCTTAGGGTTCCTTATGGGAGTTTTGAGGGGGGTGGAGGAGAGGGGAGGGACAAAGTTGTGAAAGTGGGCACAAGTTCTTAACTTATTAGGAGAAAAATGAGCTATCATTTCAAATTTCAAATCCAAATGTATCAATAATTGACTGACAAGAATATGAATGAACTGAATGTCTTTATGACCTACCCTCAGAGGTCACACTTTCTTATACATTATTTTATTGGTCACATCACACAAGCCAGCCTTGGCTCAATGTGGGAGGGTACTATACACAGGCTACATTAGTCAATATATTAATGACCTTAAAAAAAAAGCTGCAGAAATTTTAATTGGGGAGGAGGTAGGTTAAAGACATGGCAGAAGGTGGGACTCCTCTGTTTAAGGCAGTGGTTCTCAACCTTGGCTGCACATTAGAATCACTTGGGAATCTTTTTAAAATCCTGATTTCTGGGCTTCATCCTCCGGAAATTCTGTTTCTTTGTTATGGGGTGGGGCCACAACATTAGTAACTAAGAAACAGAATTTCCAGAGGATGAGGCCCAGAAATCAGGATTTTAAAAAGATTCCCAGGTGATTCTAATGTGCAGCCAAGGTTGAGAACCACTGGTTTAAGGGGAAAGATGACAAAAGCTTTTAGCTGGTCTCAGGTGTAACAGGTTATAGTCAGGACCACATGTGCAGGACGTAAATGCACGATTACATCATGACGCAGGGATGCGCTGCCCTCCCGCCGCGCTGGACTGCTCCGTGGGAATCCCGAAGTGGAGGGTGGTCTGCTTCTGGGCGCTAAGCAGTCGTTATATTTTTTATGCAGCTGCAGAGGGGACATTGCTGAAGTGACGGGAAACATTTCACTTCTCACGGAGGGAAAAGTAAGTACCAGCATTATCCGTCCGTATATACTATATGGGGTCAACAGAAGACAATTCTCTTCCTAGGTTTTGGTCCCCAGGGACAATCTGCTGTGCTTAGAAGGCAGAAACCCACGCCTTTTATAACTGTGATGAACAGAAACTGAGTAGGATTGTGGCATCTAGTCAGTGCTGCTCGGTTTCTCTGGCTCATGTGATGGTTCTTAGAAGTTTCTCACAAATAATGTTTTGGGATGTGCTGAGCTCCAGGAGGTTGGGATATTCCCATATTTCTTACACACAAATGTTTGTGTGTAATGTTTATCATGCGCAAGAGCCTAGATCATTTTCCTCCCCCGAATTATCAGAGAAAGTTTGTTTAGAGGTAATAGAAGCGAGCCAGCTGGGCTGCGTAGGCTCAGAAAACTAGTTACAGAGGCAGAAGAAGGGCCCTTGGAGCTTAGGAGAAAGACAAAGGTAACACACCTGGGGGAGGAGGAGGGAGACGGGAAAGGCACAGCTGTGTCCCTGAGAGGGAGAGCACGCCTCAAGAACCTATATCTTTATTTTTTAAAATATACTTTATTGATTTTTTACAGAGAAGGGAGAGGGATAGAGAGTTAGAAACATCGATGAGAGAAACATCGATCAGCTGCCTCCCTAACACTCCCTACTAGGGATGTGCCTGCAACCAAGGTACATGCCCTTGACTGGAATCAAACCCGGGACCCTTCAGTCCGCAGGCCGACGCTCTATCCACTGAGCCAAACTGGTCAGGGCAAGAACCTATATCTTTAGGAAAAATTACATACAACTACTGGACACCATGAATCCAAGGTTATTATTCAGATTTATTCTTATTTTTTCCAAAGTATTTTCAAAATTGCCCACGATTTTTCACCCACATAAACAAACTTAAAGCGCGTGTGATGAAATTAGTGGTGAAAGAGCCGAAGACTCGTGTGAGCGAGGACTATTCCCAGTTCATCGCAGGCCTCAATCACAACCTTGTCAGCAGCAGAACCGGACGGAGCAGCAATATACACCACGCCACTCTGGGGTGGGAGAGGCACAATTTTATGTTAAAACGCACAAAAATGAAAATTCGAATTACCAAAGCATAAGCTAAGAATGACTCACACTGCAGACTGATTCACTCAGACAAAAGACAGAAATAACAGGACCAGTTAGTCATTCATCACATGGAGAAGTCAAACAGTTCTCTATCCTGACATAGCACATAGAATACATAACTCACAGAACTTACAATCAGAAGCAGAGTTTCTGCAACTTTCTACATAGTGATCAATTCTCTGCACCACACACGCACGCCACACTTACCCTTTTAGCTCTGTCCACATTGTCCCTGAAAGGAAAGAAGGCATCCGAGCTGACGGACACTTCACTAAGCTTGTCCACCCATTCCTTCTTCTCGGCCTCGGTCAGCAATTCAGGGACTTCCTCAAACAGAGCCTTCCACTTTACCAGATCTTCATCCTGTGTGTGGGGGGAAGAGAGAGAGGGAAGTTCTGACATCCTCTTTAGGGCTATCTGACGCCACGATGCTGGAGAGCCCTTGGGCATTTCTCCCAGGACTTCATTATAAATAGTGGCATTTACATTCAGGCTCATATTTCTAGAATCTCTATTTTTTTTTAATGCTTTAACATTTCATTAAGGAAGAAAACTGATTCTAAGTGTAGCAAATAAAGACCATCCCATTTACATTCTACATCAGTTTATTCCAAATATATTTTGTTCTTTAATCTCTGCTCAAGTTAAATCTACCAATTTATATTCCTGTATCAAAGCAAGACTAACAATACATTTACACAATTAGCCTCAGTATATAGTCTTCTTGACAAATCAAAACACAATTCATAATATTCATATTTTAAGAAGGTGCTTCCAATTTGGGTGGTTTTTTTTTGGGGGGGAGGGGCGGCTTAAAGCACATACTTTTATTCCTGTTCACATATAAAGACCTTTCTAGGAAAATTAGAAGGGTTTTGCTTGGTAATATCAAACAGAAAAGCACACAATTAAAATAAAAAGGGAAAGTTGTTTCAAGTACTTCAGTCACAAGGCACACTCAGCAGCCTCGCTCTTCAATGACACTCACTATGCCGGATTCCTGACCCTGAATGAACACCTCTGTGTAGTACTCACCCTTCAGAAAACCACTGAGATTTTGATTACAGGACCTTTCTCTTGTCTTCCATCCAATATGTCTTAAGCACTTGCTAATATCCAGAAACTGGACTAACTCCTATTCTTTTGGCAGGCTACCTGATTCTTGCAATTTTTAATGTTCCCATACACCTTCTTCAGAACAAAAAATATTAAAGAGCATGAAATATAACAAAAGCATGAGTTGTTAATGGTGCTTGGAGGAAATATGGGTGCAGGAGAGACATGCTGGTTATCTGCTATCAGGCAATTTGTATGTAATGTTGAACATACACCTAACATGTAGTGTCATGCGTGGCACTGTGACTGACACCTTAAGATGCATGAAAATCAGTCCATCCTGTCAAAAACTTACCATCAACAGGGGAAATACAAACACACAAAACTAAACCAATGGTTATAATTTGAAAAGACAGAGAATATTTGTGGTGTCAAAAAGGGATGAAGAAAGTTAAATGAGAAAGAGGACAATGAGGAATTGGTAACCAGTTTAGAGTAACAATTTTAAGTAATACAGAATTTCAAAATAATAGCATTTTCTCTTTGTAGGGATGAAGATAAAAGTCACACAGAAAAGAGTGAACATACTAACACACCCCACTCATAGCCCAACGAGAAGCCTTGTATGTACCTCGCCGATGGTCCCAGTAACATACTGATCGATGGCGTTGGAGATTTCTGCTCTCTTCACTCCGGTTTTGAACTTCATCGAGAGCACTCGTGGGTGATGCCGGAGCCACCAGAAGTTCGCCTTATCTCCTGCCAGGCGTGTGCAGTGGATCCGAGACTGCTGTCCTGCTCCAATGCCAATCACCTGTAGTACATGGACATCGCCATGAATGCCTCTTCCAACCACACATCTGTCTCAAAGCATCTTTTGTGCAGATTCCCCCAAACCCAGCTATTAATTTCGTGAAGAAAAAAGCAGGCCAAAATAAGAGACATGCAAATACGTGAGGGTAAGAGGTTTATGACTACTATTTATACAGTTTACCTCTTCATATTCTGTAAGTTTCTACAACTCCTGGACATATGTAGTGAAGCATGATCTTACTGGAACTTATTAGAACCTGAGGAGACAGTAGCCACAACTCCCAGGTTTCTGTCATTGGAGACTAGCAATCTTTTAAAAGTCTGACTTTGAGAGGGTCTTCCTGGGCACACACTAATGAATATCCACCCTCCCCCTCCCCTTATGGGCCAAACGAATGCCAAGAGAAGAGGTGAAGACAGTGAGAAGAAAAAATAAGGGCTGGTGGGTAGCATCACCATTTTTTACTCCTCTTCTACTAATGGTGGGGAGGGTGAATAAGCCAGTTTTGTAGCAGCTGTTCTAGTCCCACTAATCCGAAATGTGCCAACCCATTCTAGGCTTGAACCGTCCACCAACTTACTCAAGAAATTCTGACAAACCCAGGAGAGAAAAATTTGGCAAATATTCCCCTTCAAGTTGGTCTAGCACCACAGGCAGGCGGACTTTTGAGTATCATTTTGTAAAACCACAGCCCCTCGGGTGAGTGTCACGGCTCTGTTACCTGCCCGTTCTTGGCGTAGCACACGGAGTTGGACTGAGTGTACTTCACAGCAACGGTGGCCACGATGAGGTCTCGGAGCGCAGATTCCGGCAACTGAACAGACACAGGATGGTAAGTGGCACCAGGCTTCGTAAACTTCATTTAACTTTAAGCATCTTATTTGGCACTTATTGTGATAGATTTACAATGTGGTTAAACTATTCAGGCTAAGCACTAGCATGAAAAGATCAATATTGAACATATTTGTCATGGAACTTAGCACAACGCCTAATGCATCACAGATTCAAACTGACACCGCTTTGCAACAGCTTTGGCTTAAGCCTGTTTACATTGTCACACACAAGATTAAGAAATACCATATCCACTCCAACACTAACAAATACTATTTTCTCTACCATAGTACCAGCAAATACCTGGAGGCATGATAACATTTATATTCAGAAAAAGACATTCAGAATAATTTTCAGATATTACAAACAACTGTGATGCCCACACACAGCCAAGGCTGTTTGGGGAAAGTCAAATTAGGATCATGTTCTGCTTTATCTAGCATAGCCTCAGTAGAAATATTAAAAAATGCATTGTGAACTACCAGTTCCAATATAACACAAATATTATAGCCTCAAAGTCACTATCTTTAACATAGCAGGGAAATACAAACTGAAAAGGATGATGATCTATGTTGGTATGCTAAGTGGGTAAAGGACCTAAGCAGCAGCTAACTGATAAATTAGCTAACTGAAAAACTGAAGAATCAGACTTCATCAAAATTCAGAACTTCTGCTCTGCAAAAGATGCAGCCTGGAGAGGATAAAAAGACAAGCTACAGACTAGGAAATAATTGCAAACCACACACCAACAAAGAACTAGTGTCTAAATATATAAACACCTGTCAAAACTCACCCACAATAAGAATCTAATTAGAAAATGTTGACAAAAGACACAGAGACATTTCAGCACAAAGGATATATAGATGGCAAATAAACCCATGAAAAAAAAATCCAACATTCGTTATTAGGAAATGCTAATTAAAATGAGACAATGCCACACACCTATCTAAAAAAAAAGCTGGTAACAATGCAGAGAAATGGGACCACTCATACACTGCAGGTGTAAAATGTAAAACTCCCAGAACTCCCAGGAAAAGTTTGGCAGTTTCTTAAAAAACTAAACATGCAGCCCGGCTGGTGTGGTTCAGTGGTCGAATGCCAACCCAGAAACCTGGGGTCAATCTCTAGGAGGAGGCGTGCAGGAGGCAGCCAATCAATAGTGTTTCTTGCTTCTGTCTCCCTCTTCCTTCCTCTCTCTAAAAATCAATAAAAAACACATTAAAAAAACTAAACATGCAGCTACGATACTATCCAGCACCCAGAAATTACAACAGAAATAAAAACATGTTAACACAAAAACCTGTTCATGAATGTACAATGAACAAAAGTGACAGAAAAGGGAGAACAGATGAGTCGTTGCCCACGGTTCAGAAGGGGTGGAGTGAGGAGTGTGGCTCCATAGAGCAACAAGAGGGATCCTTGGAGATGGAAATGCACGGTCTTGACTGCATCGAAGTCAATACCACAGCTGTGACACTGTCCTATAGTTTTGCAAGACTCTATCATTAGGGAAATGGGGTACAAGGTACTTGGGAACCTGTAAAACTGAATGAGAATCTATAATTTTTTACTCTCAAAATTAAAAACTTAATTAAAAATCATTTTTAGCATTTTTTAAGAATGTGTAATTCTATGGTGCTAATAATGTAATATATCCTCTCCTATCTGTGCCTGCTGTCTGAGTCACTGGCTGTACTTCCATTCCTGTTTCTAAGAAATAGTCAGTGCCGGCCTCCTAGATGTCCACCTTCAAGTATAACCTGGTGTTCTGGGTTAGGATGAAGGAATAGGAAACGTCAAGGAAGGGGTGCAGGTGAGGGGCCCCAAAGATGTCAAAAAAGTTAAAGAAGTATTTTAAAACATGGAAGAGGAAGTAATTCAGGGATGTTCATTAATATTTAACACCTGTGCTAGCTAGTTTGGCAGTGGATAGAGCATTGCCTTGTGGACTGAAGGGTCCCAGGTTTGATTCTGGTCAAGGGAATATGCCTGGGTTGCAGGCTCAATCCCAAGTACGGGGTGTGCAGGAGGCAGCCAATCAATGATTTTCTCATCGATGTTTCTATTTTCCTCTCCCATCCATCAACCTAAAAGCCTAAGTTGGTAGCTATGATGTGCAATGACCACCTGGGGGCAGACACTCACACAGGAGCTGCCGAGCAACAGCAGCTTTGCAGAGTGCCCTCTCATACTCTGGGATCCCTCGGGGGATGTTGGACTGCTGGTTTCGGCCCGATCCCCGCAGGCCAGGCCAAGGGACCCCAACTGCCAGAGGGACCCTGCTCATTCTGTCGACACCCTTCGAGCCCTGGCACTGCCCCAGATGCAGCTGGCAGAGGACAGACCGTGGGAGGTTGGCTCCAGGGTGTGTCTGGCCTGCCTTGCCCAGTCCTGCCCCACTAGCCACCTTCTAATTAGTTTACTTTCAATGTGCACAAATCCATGCACCATGCCTTTAGAATCCTATCTAATAAGACAAACATGGTAATTGACCGTACCTTCGCTACACCTCCCATTGGCTAATCAGCGAGATATGCAAGTTAACCGCCAACAAAGATGGTGGCTAATTTGCATATTGCAGGCATGGTGGGACAATGCAAGCCACCATCCAGGGGAATGCCACTCAGCCAGAAGCTGGCTCATGGCTGGCCAGCACAGAGGTGGTGGCAGGAGCCTCTCCCACCTCTGTGGTAGCACTAAGAATGTCCAACTAACAGTTTAGGCCTGATCCCTTGGGGGCCTAAGCCTTTAGTCGGACATCCCCTGAGGGCTCCCTGGCTGCCAGGATGTCTATCGGGCTCCCTGGCAGCCAGGATGTCTGTCTGACTGCAAGCTTAGGCCTGATCCCCTGGCGAGTGGGCCTGGACTGCAAATGGGCGCAGGCCGGGCTGAGGTACCCCCCGCCCCTGCCCCGAGTGCACGAATTTTTGTGCCCCCCCTCCCCCCCCGCTGAGTGCACCAGGCCTCTAGTATATAATAATCTCCCACTTCTTTTACTTCTGTGGCTCTCTCAGGACTGAAACCACTCTAGACCTAATCGTGCAATCTGATGATTTAAAGGCTGGAATGTTAACAAAAACCTGTTTTTTTAATTGGTTAAAGGTGTTTTTTTTTTAATTCTTTATTGTTGAAAGTATTACATATGTCCCCTTTTCCCACCATTGTCCTCTCCCAGCCTACCCCTGCCCCGCAGGCCCAGCCTTCATTGCCCGCCTCCCTGTGTCCATTGGTTATGTTTATATGCATACAAGTTCTTTCATTGATCTCTTACCCACAACTCCCCTCCCACCCGCAGGCCTCCCCTGTGAGATTTGATGGTCTGTTAGATTGTCTCTAGATCAGTTTATGTTGCTCATTAATTCTCTGACTGGGTTATTTTGCTTAGCATAATGCTCTTGAGGTCCATCCATGATGTTGTAAATGGTAAGTTCTTTCTTTTTTACAACAGCATAGTATTCCATTATGTAGATGTACCAGTTTTTAATACACTCATCTGCTGATGGGCACTTACGTTGTTTCCAAATCTTAGCTATGGTGAATTGTGCTATGAACATAGGAGTGCATATGTTCTTTCTGATTGGTGTTTCTGAAATCTTGGGATATATTCCTAGAAGTGGGATTACTAGGTTAAATGGGAGTTCCATTTTTAATTTTCTGAGGAAACTCCATACTGTTTTACACAGTGATTGCACCAGTCTGGATTCCCACCAGGTGTGTACAAGGCATCCTTGCCAGCACTTGTCCTTAGTTGATTTGTTGATGGTCGCCATTCTGACTCATGTGAGGTGGTACCTCATTGTCGTTTTTATTTGCATTTCTCGGATAATTAGTGCCTTTGAGCATTTTTTCATATACCTCTTGGCCTACTGTATGTCCACATTAGAGAGGTGTCTATTTTAGGCACTTGGCTCATTTTTTGATTAGATTATCTTCCTTTAGTTAAATTGTATGAGTTCCCTATAAATTTTGGAGATTCAACCCTTCTCAGACATCACATTGGCAAACATGTTCTCCCATGTACTGCCTCTTTAGTTGATGGGTTTTTTTTGCTGTGCTGAAGTTTATTTTGATGTATTCCCTTTTGTTTATTTTCTCTTTAGTTTCCATTGCCCTAGATGTGTCGGTGAACATATTGTTAGGAGCTGTATCTGATATTTTGCTGCCTATGCATTCTTCTAAGATTTTTATGGTTTCCTGTCTTACGTTAAAGTCCTTTATCCATTTTGAGTTTATTTTTGTTTATGGTGTAAGTTGATGGTTTATTTTCAGTTATTTGCATGTATCTGTCCAATTTTCCCAACACCATTTATTGAAGAGACTGAGTTGACTCCATTGTATGTGCTCACATCCTTTCTCAAATATTGAGCATAATGGTTTGGGTTGATTTCTGGGTTCTCTGTTTTGTTCCATTGGTCTGTCTGTTCTTGTGCCAGTACCAGGCAGTTTTGAGAACATGGGCTTTGTAATGTAACTTGATATCTGGTATTGTGATCCCTCCAACTTTGTTCTTCTTTCTCAGGATTGCTGTGGCTATCTGGGGGTCTTTTTTTATTCCCGATGAATTTTTGGAGTTTGTTCTAGGTCTGTGAAATATGCTGTTGGTATTTTAATGGGGATTGTGATGAATCTATAGATTGCTTTGTGTAGTGTGGACATTTTAATGATGTTGATTCTACAAATCCATGAACACGGTATATCCTTCCATTTGTTTATATCTTCCTCTATCCCTTTTATCAATGTCCTGTATTTTCCAAATATAGGTCTTCTACCTCCTTGAAAATGTCCCGTGTGCACTTAAGAAGAATGTATATTCCAATGCTTTGTAGTGAAATGTTCTGAATATGTCAATTCCATCTGATTTAGTGAGTCATTTAGGATTGCTGTTTGATTTTTTTTTCTTCAAGATTTATCCAGTGATGTCAACGATTAAAGTACCCTACTATGATTATATTGTTGTCAATCTCCCCCTTGATATCTTCCAGGAGTTTTTTATGTATTCTGGTACATATATGTATTGGGTACATATATGTTTACCAGAGTTATATCCTCTTGTATCAATCCCTTTAGTATTATGAAGTGGCCTTCCTTATCTCTTGTTAGAGACTTCACTTTGAGGTCTATTTTGTCAGTTATAAGTATTGCTATACCAGCTTTTTTTTTTCATTTCCATTTGCCTGAAAAAATTTTTTCCCATTGTTCAACTTTCAGTCTGTGTGAATCCTTTGTTGTGAGGTGGGTCTCTTATAGACAGCATACATATGGATCATGTTTTCATATCCATTCAGCCACCCTGTCTTTTGATTGGAGCATTTAATCCATTTACGTTTTAGGTTATTATTGATAGGTACTAGTTTTGTTGCCATTTTTATTCTTTCTGCCTGTGTCCCTTCTTCCCTTTCTATTTTTCCTTCTTACAACAGTCCCTTTAGCATTTCTTGCATTGCTGGCTTGGTGGCAATAAACTCCCTGAGCCTATTTTTGTCTGCGAAGCTCCTGATTTCACCTTCAATTATGAATGATAGCCTTGCTGGATAGAGTATTCTTGGATTCAGTCCATTGCTTTGCATCACTTTGTATACTTCTTTCCATTCCCTTCTGGCCAGATATGTTTCTGTTGAGAAATCATTTGATAGTCTAATGGGAGATCCCTTGTAGGTAACTTTCTGACTCTCTCTTGCAGCTCTTAAGATTCTTTCTTTGTCGTTAATGTTTGCCATTGTGATTATGATATGTCTTGGTGTGGGTCTTTTTGGTTTCATGTTGTTTGGAACTCTCTGTGCTTGTGTGACTTTTTTCTTCCCCAAGTGAGGGAAGTTTTCTGTCATTATTTCTTCAAATAGGTTTTCTATCCCTTGCTCTTCTTCTTGTGCTTCTGGCACCCCGATTATGCGTATGTTGTTTCGTTTCATGTTGTCCCAAAGCTCCCTTATACTCTCCTCCTGCTTTTTAATGTTTTTTTCCAATTGCTGTTCAGCTTGGGTGTTTTTTTCTACCCTGTCTTCTAACTTGCTGATTCGGTCCTTTGCTTTTACTGGTCTACTGTTGGAACCTTTTAATGTGTTCTTTATTGCAATGATATCATTCTTTATTTCCTCTTCATTCTTACATAGGACGGTGAGTTTCTCATCTAGATGGTTGAGCATCTTTAAAAACATTACTCTGAATTCTTTTTCTGTCATATTGCTTGCCTCCATTTCATTTACAAAAACCTGCTTTAAGAGAAGGGAGGGAAACATAAAGGAGGATAAAACCACCATTCTCATCCTTAAGTTCCCAAATTTCTATTAAAAATGGAGATGAAATAAGTAGAGAAGAATTTAGATAAATGAGTAATTAAAATCATACCCTCCATCTTTGTAAATAAAAACACACACACATCCAAGCTAGCACAACCAGAGGCACACAACCTATCAAGTACTGCTAAATTAATTAGACCAATAAAACTACAAGAAAAACTTTACAAAGTCACAGTTTTAGTAGTTTGGCACAAATGTCAACATGGGTACCATGGAATCTAGGTCAATACCCTTTCTGTATTTCTAAAGATATATTAGCCAAATAGGTTAATAAAGTAATAAAAGGGTCCCACTTTATTGTAAGCTGCTTAAAGTTACACTGCTGCAAAATACTGTTTCCATGTGAAATTGCAATTCCTCACAGCCTTGGCCAAGAAAAAAATTGGAAGGGCTGAAAGATATTTGTATGCAAAATGCCTACAAGTTACTTTACTTCAAAGCACCATTAATTTTCAAAGTTAAAAATGAAAGAATAGCACTAGCTGGTTTGGTATAGTGGATAGAGCGTTGGCTTGCGGACTGAAGGGTCTAGGGTTAGATTCTGGTCAAGGGCACATGCCTGGGTTCCAGGCTCGATTCCCTGTAGGAAGCGAGCATGAGGCAGCTGATGGATGATTCTCTATCATCCTTTATGTTTCTATTTCCCCCCCTCTCCATTCCTCTCTGAAATCAATAAATATATATTAAAAAAAGAATACCCAATAAATCAACAAAGATCATGTCTTAATCACCATATAGTTACTCACAGAACTTCCCCAATAGAGTTTAAAGCTAATTTTCAGCAATTCTCTTTAGTCTCAAGAATCAGACCTGGGAATAGATTATAGCGCCACATTTCTATTACAGTGAGTGGGAGACTAATCCTCTTCTAAAAACAAACAGAAAAGCTAAACACAGAGCTAGTAAAATAGCAAGCAAAGACAGGCAAAATCTCAGAGACAGAGGGAGAAAGGAGTGTGACCATCTATGCTATTTCCCTCAAGGCACTTTCCAAGATGCAGGCAACAAACTCAGAGGTGAATAAGCCGAGCAAGCTTTGGAGTCTTACAGGACTAAAAGGCAAAAATGGAGTTCAGTGTATATCAGAGAAGAGTGGTACTAGTAGACACAGAACAGGGGTGAATCATCAACAGACCAGTCCTTACAAAAACTAAAGCCCAAATTCAAATTAGCTCCATTCCTACCAGAATAAAGATGATCCACTTCCATTTGATCTGCCTTCCAGAAGCATAAGTCTACCCTCTGAAGAAAAAATAATGCCATCTAAAACCTCAAAATATCTCTATAGTCTGATTATAAGCAATAACCAGCAGTCATTCAAAAATGCCAGGCACAGGGGCAGACAAGACCAGAAAATAAGAGTGACACATCTGAAGTACTGAAAAAAAAGTACAGCCAACATCAGACCCAGCAAAAAAAATCCTTCAAAACTGGAGGCCCAATTAAGAGATTTAAAGCTCATCTATTCACTTATTGTGTAACCTCGGGCAAACTTCTTAACAGTCTTCTATGTCACAGTTTTTGACCTTTATAATAGAGATGATAGTAGCTCCCTCCCCACCTCCATGGAGTGCTCTTGTACTCAATGATATAATACATAGTTACAAAACAAAACAAAACACACCATTATCATCCCAGGAATATGTCCTCCTAAAAGATGACTAAGAGCGTAAGAACAAAAACTTGTCTACACAAAAACACTGATCACAGCACTAAAAATGAAAACCACCTAAATATCCACATAGTATGTCTATAAATGAATTGCTCTGTGGCCTTTCAGATGGAGATGTGGATATGTTTACTGACACAGAAACACATTTGTAGCTTAGTGCATTTAAAAAGGCAAGTTACAGAACAGAATTATAGAAGACATGACTCCATTTATGTATAAATGAAGTCAAATCTCTATGTACATATTCATGGAAGCTTCTAATATGGTCTTTTATTCATTTTTTAAGCTCTCAAGATTACCTGATGACTCAAAGATACACTAGCATTTGCATATCAATCAATTTTAAATATGGGCCTTAATAAATGCATAAGCTTATAAATATTAAAACACGACCTACAGAATTACTAACATTCAGTTCAGATATTTTCATACTTACATCTTTATTCTTGGTAACAACATTGCTAAATAATGACCTGTCGATGACTCCATTATTTCTCTTCTGGCTTAAACAAAGACCAAAGAGAGTCCGAACTTCATTTTCATCTGGATTGTAAGATTGGTCCATCTGAATACAAATATGAAGAGTTAAAAGTAATATACCTACATCCCTCAAAAATCTTCATTTCATTTATATCCAAAGGATTTCTTTGTAAGCAAGGTTATGTGTGTTTTTTTCCTATTTTAGCATACATAGCATCATTTCAGTATAGGTATGAAAGGCCAGGCACTAATGATTTGTGCCAAAAATTTTATAGGTTTTACAACTCTGTAGGGTATTGGGGGTTTGCATTTTTATATAACAGAACCAATAATTCCAGTGAGTGCATTTTTGATTGCATTAACTAAAAGCACTATTTATACAACACTTTGGAAAGATTAGCAGATAAAACAAAATTTGCTAACAAACAGGCAGTGGCACAAAAAATTCTAATTTTCTGAAAATCTATTATAAAATACCCAACACTTGAATTGTAAGTTAAAAAGAAGTTAAAAGGGGAAAAACAGGACTGATAGTCGGCTGTCTTTGCTAATTGAAAGGGGCTATGTCATTTATTGCTCTTTCCTAAATCTTGAGCAAAAGATAATAAAATGTGGGAATAATCTGTGTAAGACCAGTCTGTCCATAGATATTTTTCTAAACTTGACATTATTTCTTCACTTATCCTTTGGATGATCTTTTACTTAAAAAACACTAATATGTAGCTCTAGTAGGTTTGGCTCAGTGGATAGAGCATTGGCCTGGGGACCGAAGAGTCGCAGGTTTGATTCCAGTTAAGGGCAGGTACCTCTGTTGCAGGCTCCGCCCTAGCCCCGGCCCTGGTTGGGGTGCCTGTAGGAGGCAGCCAATCCATGTGCTTATCTCACATTGATATGTCTCTCTGTCTTTCCCTCTCTCTAAAAATCAATGAGAGAATATCCTCGGGTGAGGATATATAAAAAAAAAGCACTAGCAAATCCTCTTGTTAATTATGCTTAATTTGCATTTTCCTGGATTCTAAAATGATCCTTTTTTCTTTCTAATATTGGGCTGTGCCCTCTTATTAGCGGATGTCAAAAGAAACCTGTCATTAGTCAGGTAGAGGAATTACATTGTTCCAGGGCTGTCATTATGTGTCCATATGCAAACAGGCAAATTCTCAAATACTGTGGAAGCTCCAGAAGCCTTTTCACACCTCTGAATATGAAACTATCAGGTGCTGTAGAGGTCATGCGGACGAGCTCAGGGTTTGGAGAACATTCTCCGTGTTACTACACATAACTGCTAATAGCCATGTGTACTTAATACTCTTAATTAACAACGCAGGACACGATTTAGAAATTGGAGAACACAATAGCAACTAACTGAATGGTTGAATTTGTTATCAAGGAGCTTGGACAAAAAAGTATGCATATTTAAAGTGGTATCTTTCCTTAAAAAGCTGATGTGGAATCTATGGTGAATGACACAATTATTGGCATTTTACAATGAAGGATAAGTACTTAACAACTTCCATATATGGAGTTGAGATTCTACAGACTTTCTGACATCAATAGTTCCTGAAAAACAGCATCATGAATTTTTACTTTGAATTCCATGAACTCTTTGCCTTACCATTGTAAAATAAAACTATGGGCTAGTTTCCCTAATACTTAAGAGCTTGCAAAAATCAGTTAAGAAAAGAAATCTCAACAACCTATTAGAAAAATAAGCAGAGTATGGCAGACAGTTCATGAGAAGAAAATGAAAATGCTCTTAAATGTGAAAAGATGTTTACCCCATGCAGAATGAGAAATTAAAACTGCAGTGAGATGCCGTTTTCATCTATCTTACTGCTGAGAAGAAAAAGTTTAAGAACACAGTGGTGGCAATGCATTGAGAAATAGGGAACCTTACACATCCTCATTAAGACAAAATTCTCCTCCTACAATATCTAGGAGGAGAAGCATCAAACTTAACAGCACTTATGTAATTTCTCTTAAGACTCTTCCCTGGGTTGTTATTCATTGCAGGGATTGTGTAGCAGCTAAAGAATGCTAACGGTGTAGATAAGACACACAGACCTAGGACAAAATTCCAAGATGGCGAAGCATTGTGTTTTGCTAAACATGTATTTCAGGAAAAATCAGCAAGAAATTTTAAATGTTAGTTGCTCCTAAAAAAGGTAACCATGGCAGAGGGAAGGTTGGGAGACTTTTCTTCAAATGGCCTGTAATAACTTTTGAATAGAAAACCATGTAAATACACTATTTGAACCGCTTAGAAATTTATTATTAAGAATAAGGAAGGTACCCTCATCTTAAACCCAGTAATAGTTTAAAAAAAAAGGGGGAGGGGGGCAGGATTCAGGAGTGTCAGCATAAAGGACAGATTAAATGTGGGGGGAAAGAGACACAAAATGAAAGACCAAATTATTGTTTTAGACATGAAATTCACTAACCTGAAGAACACAGTAGTTCCCATTTTTCTTTTTAGAGAGTATTTTCAAAGCTTCTTCTTCATATCCTGGGGCAATAATACCATCAGATACCTATAAATAAATATTTTCTGTTTTAAAAAATTATAAAACACCTAATCAAATAATGCTGCTGCATATTCTCGTTTCTACCTCCAACAGATAATGCTAATCCAGCAGGCCCTCAAATAAGGTCATTTTGTGGATGAGACGCCACAAATTGCATTTAAATCATTAATTGGTCTCATCTTTTTGCTTAAAGTCACAGAACCTATCTACAACCTTAAGTGAGGACATACTTACTGTACTAGATTGGGAGAGATAAGCCTATGTTAGAACATAACGTTCTATAGCTGAACTCATCTCATCTGCTGTCCTTTCAAAGTTTTTGGTTGTTATTTCCATTTTAACTAATATGTGAATGATTTGCTCTAATACCCTAAGGAAGAAAAACGATTTCTTACTATTCTGCTTATGGGGTGGTGTTTTGCATTAGAAGAGCATGTTCTGGTTGGAGAGGACAGTGGTCATGGAAAGAATCCCATGAATATTGTCAAGCCACATGTCTCTTTAGCCTTCACTTCTGCCTTTTCCCCCCCTCTTTAAGCTATTTGAGCTATCTTTTTTTTTCTTTTCTGTCTGTCTCCTCATTCCCAGTGCCACCCTCACTTTCCTGGAATACTTGTTTGGTACTCAGATTAGCTTTTCAGAGTAGTTTATAATCTTTCCCATTATACAATCTCTTTTGTTATAGACTCATGGAGCTTTACAGTAAAGTTCATTATTGCATCGCCACCCAAGATGGCATCCTCTGCTCTTCAGAAAAAATAACTTTGGAATTAAGATAACAACTATTAGAAAATTTAAAAAACTGAATAAGTTAATTAAAACTTAACAGCCAAATATGTATTTGAAACATTAATTCACTAAATTTAGAAATTATAATTCAGTCAAGATTTGTGTTCTACATAAAATATGAACATTCTAAATGATAAATTAATTTATAGTTATAAATATAACTATTAAAGGTTATGGTTTCATTAAACACTGAACAAATAAAAGCTTGACTCAGTCATGCATGGATGAGGATACAGGAATGCCCACTAACCTCTCTGGAGATAATTTTGGCAGTAGGGACATCACATATATCAGACAGGGCAACAAAGTCACCAAATGAAGACATCCTATCGGCCCCTGAAAATAAAAATTATGATAGTGTTTTTTAAAGTTTTGTGGCCACATGGTTTCTCATGTGACCACTGAACTATGTAGTTCTAACCAGCCATTGACACAACATCGACAAAGGGACGTGGCCCTGTTCCAATCAAACCATTTACAAAAAAACAGGTGGCGGGCTAGATCCTGTCCATGAGCCATAGTTGGCTAACCCCTGCTATAGAAGGTAAACGATAACATCAGGTTTCTTGATAATCTCCCATAAATGTTATAATAACATTCACAGGTTATTAAACTCACAAATTAAATATGTATGAAACATAATTCTAACCAAATTCAGTATAGCTGAAATAACCATGCGATTTTAGTCATATATTAAGCAATTCAAATGCATTCAACAGCCTAATCTGAAATTACATGCATCAGATTCCAATTATGTTTCCATTTATTACATTAAAATGCTAACACACTTTTATAAACAAATTTATTCCGAGGCACTCATACAATCATTCAGAAGTATAAATAAAAAACAAAGATAATTTAAAATCTTATAATGAAAAAGAGTTATTACTATTTTATTCTATTTCGGATAAAATATTGCTTTTTCTGTTAAAAAAACACACAAACAAACCAAAACACCACAAAACCCCCGTTATTCTTCTGACCTCTTGCTCGTGCATATGCAGTGGCTATGGGTGTGAGGGTTTCATACATGTCATAGACCATGCACACTTTGGCCTCATCTTCACTAAGGGGAACTCCAACAGCAGCGCCTGATAGAGAAAACCGTAAAATAAGCCAAAAACTTCAAGTTATTACTTGTCAACTTGTAAATGAAGACAACATTTTTTCTTAACATTGTCTACGCAGCGTAATTTCTAGCACCTGTGCCAAATTAAACAAAAATCTGTTTGGCCAGATAATTAAACATAAAGAATAGTCGTAGGGAAGGTGAGGAGAGAATCTCCCCTCTCTAGCCTCTGACAAGAGCCACGTGCCTGAGGTTGGCCAGCACCAGGCATGTGTATGAAGCTGGTTTACTTCATTGCTGACTCTCTCCGTCCTGCTTCATACCATATGACGTTCGCTTCTTTCCGGCTCATGTCACTCTAACATTGAGTCACCATCGGAGGATGAATTTATGTGTTGGACTGTCAACAGATCTGGTGATGTTGACTTAAGTGTAAAAAAGCAGAAAAGTATCTCACACAATGGCTATAACATTACAGATAAAGTTTCCTAAGAGTAACTTCTTTAGGCCACTCAGTTCCATCTTCCAACACGTGGGAAACTATTTAGTCATACTGCATTAAGTCATTTTACTTTTTTCTTTTTTAAAACTTCATGTTCCCACTACCAAAACAACTAATTCCTAATCTTCCCATCTCACAATGATGTATGTTTGTATATATTTTTGTATGCTATTTTATTATCAGATTTTATGATGTTACTATATTGAAAGTATTAACGGGCTTGAGAAAAAAAATGGCTTCAGACTTCACAGAATGTCTACATTCCCATAGGAACTCACCAGTTCTTATTACAATGAGAAAGAAGTGCATTTGGAACAGTTCCCGCATGCAGTGCTTTACCTGCTGGGCTGACATGCTTGAAAGAGGCAGCAGCTGGAATGCCTAAGGCTTCTTTGAGTTCCTTCACCAGCTGCCAGGCATTCAAAGCATCACACAAGTTTATAAATCCAGGGGCTCCATTGAGAACTACATAAAAAATGTACCAACATTACCACCTCGGTCAATAGGTCAGACATGTGTACATTTCTTAAAGCATGTATCAAAACTGCAGATATGTTTTAAGGGAAGAGGCAAACAGATCTACACAAACATATATAAGAACTTGATGAGAAAAGTTAAAACACACATGCACATGTGCACACATATGACCAAATCCAGCCAATGTAGAAATAAACCAAGAGCGATCCAGAGCCCAGCTGGCGTGGCTCAGTGGGTGAGTGTCGACCTATGAACCAGGTCATGGTTCGATTCCCGGTCAACATGCCTGGGTTGTAGGCACCTAGGTTATAGGCTCAATCCCTAGGGTGGGGCATGCAGGAGGAAGCCGGCCAACGATTCTCTCTCATTATTGATATGTCTCTCTCCCTCCCCCTCCTCCCCCCCTTCCTCTCTGAGATCAATAAAAATAAATTTTTTAAAAACAGCAATCCAGGAAGGGAGATAGAATGACAACACTAGTGATAACTAGGGATCCATTTCAGTATAGAACTAAGATTAATCAAGTATGGCAATTACAGAGACAGTATAAAATTTAAGTTACAAGTTTTGTTGATTTAAGACATAATATCACAAACCAAAGTGCCAAGAGCTGTGAAAGGAGGGAAAAGTATATTTTTTTCTTCATTTACATCCAACTCAGTAGGTTCTGCCTAAACTGGAAACACAGTTAAAAAGACTGCCATTCAGAGCTCTGCATTTTCTTAACAAAGGCAGGATTTCTTAGAAGTTAATACCTCTTATGAATAAACATTTTTAAGTTCAGCACACTTTAAAAAATTGTGGGCCATTAATTAAAATCTATTGTATTAATAATTGCATTTCCTTTGTGTTATCTTAGGTACTAAATACTTTTAAATGTAAAACTTTGCCAGATATTTACTGAGGCCTGGCCAGCATGGCTCAGTGGTTGAGCATCGACCTATGAACCAGGAGGTCACGGTTCGATTCCCAGTCAGGGCACATACTCATTATGGGTTCAATTCCCAGTGTGGGGCATGCAGAAGGCAGCTGATCAATGATTCTCTCTCATCACTGGTGCTTCTATCCCTCTCTCTCTGAAATAAATAAATACACACACACACCACACACATATATTTACTGAGTACCTACTGCAATATTAGGCATTGTCCTAGGTACTTGAGATATTAGCTATGAATAAAATAGCCCCCCCCATCTCTCCCCAAATTCACTGTCTTCATGGAGCTTATAGGAGAGGTATAGGAGAAACAAAATAGGCAATAAATAGTAAATAATAAGAGAAAATATTAGGTATTTATTTTTTATTTCTTTTTAAACTTTTTAAAAAACATTTTTATTGATTTCAGAGAGGAAGGGAGAGATGGAAAAATCAATCATGAGAGAGAATCATTGATCGGCTGCCTCCTGCATGCCCCCTACTGCGGATATCAAGACTGTGACCCCGACATGTGCCCTGACCAGGAATTGAACTGTGACTTCGGGTTCATTAAGTCGATGCTCAACCACTAAGCCATGCTGGTCGGGCAAAAATATTAGGTATTTATACAAATGAGTTGAAAACATGGGCACACAAAAACCTATACTTGAATTTTTTTAGCAGCTTATATTCATAACTGTCAAAAATTATCCTTTCATTTTTTATGTCCTTCAGTAAGTGAATGGAAAAACCAACTATGGTACATCTATATACAATGGAATATATTTAGTGGTAAGAAATGAGCTCTCCAACCACAAAAGGACATGGAGAAACCTTAATGCATACTGCTGAGTGAAAGAAGCCAGTGCGAAAAGGCAGGATAGTGTATGATTCCAACATTATAACATTCTGGAAACAATAAAACTATGGAGACAGTAAAAACATCTGTGGTTGCAGGTGTGAGAGGAGTGGAATGCAGGGAATTTTTAGGTGGTGAAACTATTCTGGGTGATATTATTGAGGTGACTACATGACATGCATTTACCAAAATCCACGGAATATAGAACAAAGAGTAAACCCTAATAATGTAAATTATGGACACAGCAAACGATGCACCCGAACATTCAGCCTTTACCTGTGATGGGAAGCTTGGGCTGCAGTGTGTATAACTGGGCTGGAGTTTGATGAGGGTTCATTCCGTACCGCAAGGGCATCTGAGATATTCCTTTACTATACTGTCTCCTGAAGTAATCTGAAATTGCTTCATCATATTGTGCAGTGTGAGTGAAAGCCTACAAAAAGTGGAACTTTGGTGAATCCACATGCAGCATTTCCCAAAATGGTTTTATTTTAGCATATAGTTAACTACACCCCAAATAATACTAAACAGCACTGTGAATTATTCCCTTTCCAATTCTCTGCTGATCTTTTTAAGGGAATCTCTCTCTAATATTTGGTGTCTTTATTTATAACAAAAAGGAAGCCGCTCCCTCCAAGCAGGCCCTGGTGGATGGTACAAACTAGTAAGAACTGAGTACCGTTTGGTTTTGCAAACAAGGCACCATGGAAAAGTGCACTCTCACCTTCAAGGCCAACTGGCGCCTGGTCTCCAAGGAGGTGTCTTTGCTGTCGGAGCTCTGCATCTCTGTGGACACGGCGGCGTAGTCCTCCGGCTTGCACACTACGGTCACTCGAGCGTGGTTTTTGGCTGCTGCTCTCAACAGGGTTACCCCACCTTTCAAAAACAAAATAGGATTTGTATTTTCACATCGGTTTAACCTCTTTGCAATACGGTTACTGTACACACACTTCTACTTAATTCTTGACTTAAACAATAAGGGAAGAAGACAACCCAAGTGAATCCCTACACAAAGAAATAGCTTCACCCCAGCCAGCATGGCTCGGTGGTTGAGTGTCAACCTATGAACCGGGTCATGGTTCGATTTGCGGTCAAGGGCACATGCCCAGGTTGTGGGCTTGATGCCCAGTATGAAGTGTGCAGGAGGCAGCTGATCAATGATTTTCTCTTAACATTAATGTTTCTAGCTCTCTCTCCCACTCCCTTGCTCTCTAAAATCAATAAAAGTATATTTAAAAAAAGAAATAGCTGCGAAAATATAGATAAATTAGAGTCCTCCCAGAGTACAATCTGGGAGCAGTAACTATTTCCTACTCCCTCAGTAGTGAATTTCAAAACAAAATCTTGCTTAATTAAATTTTAGTTAAAATTTAAATAAACCTCTCCTCTGTCAGTCTTCAAATAATGGTTTTCCCAACTTACCAATATCAATTTGCTCAACAGCCTTTTCAACTGTTACATCCGGAGAAGCCACTGTCTTCACAAAGGGATACAGATTACAAACCACAACTCTAAAAGAAGAACATACCTGTCCTTAAAATTCAACTTACATGGCAGCTACGTAGAAAAAATAAGTCAGTCGCTGTTAATACACAACCAAAACCCAAAAAGATCTAACGCGTGAACTGTGAGCCTGACAGGTTAGAAGTCTAAAGTTATGTTGAAGAGTCAAATCTCCCATGTGACTGAGCATAGGTTAACAGAAGTAGCTTAAGAGCAGATGCTCTCAATACACATTGTTGCTGCCTGGATAAACCTAGCTGCCCATTTCACTATCAAACCATCAAAAAACTTTAAAAATCTTAACAGAAATGTAAAATACAAGGCTACAGAGAATATCCTCATATTGGGATGTAATCATTCAATTTTAGATTCTATTTCCAATGGATTATGTACAATGATAAAAAATGATGGATCAGTCTAAGGGTAAAATATTTGTTTTTTCTTCAGAGAGGTCATATACAAAAGGTGAAAGGATTAAGAAGTACAGATTGGTCGTCACAAAATAGTCATGGGGATATAAAAGGGAATACATCATTAATATTCTAATAACTATGTATGGTGTCAGATGGGTATAAGATTTATTGGAATGATCACTCAGTAAGTTATATAAAGGAAAAACAATGGAAGGCCAAAAGAACAATTTAAAATACAGAACTGATCTAAAATGAACAACTAGTGAAGCAGTTCCACTCCTATGGCTGCAATTTGAGGAGTTCTGTTGCAGGTACCCCAGTGAAATAAGTTCAACTAGAAAAACTAATTAAAAAAAGAGGAGGGGAACATTTCCCAGACAAAATGTCACAAGAAAAAGACCAGTATCTCTTACAAATACTTACACAAAAGTCTTCAACAAAATATCAGCAAACTGAATCCAGCAAAATATTAAAAGAGGTATACACCATAGCCAAGTATGGCTTAGCTTAGGAGTGTATGGTTTGTTTAACATCTAAAAATCAGCTAATATAACATAAAGGACAAAAACCACTTGATCATTTAAATAGATGCACTAATAGCATTTGTCAAAACTGAACACTCATTCATGATAACACTCAACAAATTAAGAGAACTTGCTTAACATGATAAACGGTATTTAAGAAACACCCATTGCTAACTTTATACTTAAAGGTGAATGACTGAATGCTTTCCTCTAAGCTCAGGAACAAGACAAGAATGTCCACCCTTACCACTTCCATTTAACAGTGTACTGGAGATTCTAGCCAGGTCAATTCTCAGAGAACATGGAATAAAAGGCATCAAGACTAAGGGAAGAAGTAAAGCTATCTTAGCAAGTGACATGACCTTATAAATAGAAAATACTAAGAAATCCACACACAAAAAAACCCCATTAGCATTAATGAGTTCAGCAAGGTTGCAGGATATCTGAACAATCTGAAAGTGAAATCAAGAAAACAATTCTACTTATAATATTATCTACTTATAAAACAAAAAAAATTAAGAATACATTTAACAAAAGTAAGATTTGTGTATGAAGCAGTACAAAACATTATTGGAAATCTAAATAAATGAAACGACATCCCATGTTTATGGACTGAAAGATTTAATATTGCCAAGATGGCAATATTATCCAAATTGATCTACAGATTCAACACAATCCCACTTCAACTTCCTTCTTTTGAAGAAATGGACAAGTTGAGATTCATATGGAAATGCAAGGGACCATGAATAGCCAAAACAAACTTGAAAAGGAAAAAAAAGAACGAAGTTGGAGGATTCACACTTCTCAATTTCAAAATTTATCACAAAGCTACAGTAATGGTATAGTGCTGGCATAACAACAGAGATATAGATCAAGTGTTCCAAGATCATTCAATAGGAAAAGAATAGTCTTTTCAACAAGTGATGCTGGGACAAATGGGTAGCCACATACAAAAGAATACAGTTGCACCCCTACCTCACACCTCTACATAAAAACTAACTTTCAGAGAATCAAAGAAAAAAGTATAATACCCCCCAAAAAACTCTACAAAGGACACCACAAAGTGAAAACAGCCCATGGAATGGGATAACTTAATAATAAAAAGAGAAATAAGTCAATTAAAAAATGGGCAAAGGATCTGAACAGACATTTCTCCAAAGATATACACATAGCCAATAAGCACATGAAAAGATACTCAACATCATTAGGAAATGCAAATCATAATGACAATGAGATACAACATCACATCCACTAGGATGGACAGATCAAAATAATACATAACAAATATTTTACGTGAGGATGTGGAGAAATTAGGGTCCTTGTACAATGCTGTAGGATATTATGTACAACTAGAGGCCCGGTGCATAACATTCGTGCACTGGGGGAGGAGGGGGGGGTGTCCCTCAGCCTGGCTGAGCCCTCTTGCAGTCCAGGACCCCTCGCTCCTTACGGCCTACCTGCAGCAGAGGCCCCTGCCACCGCCAGCTGTGAGCCGCAAGCCTGGCTTCTGGCTGAGTGGCACTCCCCCTGTGGAAACGCACTGACCACCAAGGGGCAGCTCCTGCATGGAGTGTCTGCCCCCTGGTGGTCAGTGCACATCATAGCGAACCGTCATTCTGCCATTCGGTCAATTTGCATATTAGGGTTTTTATTATATAGGATGATCTAGCACTTTGAAAACAATGTGGCAGTTTCTTAAAAGTTTAAACATAGAGTTACCATAAAACCAAGGAATTCAACTTGTCGGTATATACCCAAGAGAAATGAAAATAGCCTATAAAAAAAAAGCTTGTACATGAACGTTCATAACTGCATTATTCTTAACATGCAAAAAATAGAAACAATCCAAATGCTCATCAACTAATGAACTGATAAATGAGGTATATTCATACAATGAATTACTTTACAGCAAAAACTAATTACTGATAGTGCTTTCTAATAAAATTGATCAGTGATGCTTTCAAGGAAATATCTTGATCAAAAGAAGGAAAATAAAAAAATAGTATAAACCATGTAGCTTTACATTTGAGTTGGAGCTGCCATCCCATAGGAACTGCCCTTTTGGGGGACACTCAATATTGTGACTACTGAACTGATGACTTCCGACTGAAAATTAAAAACATTGTTTAGACTTAGTGTCACTATGTCAGCTTATCTCCACCAACAGAAATGCCTTCCTTCTACTGATATAATTTTCCCCTTCCCTTTCTCATAAATGCCTTTTGCCTTTGTCTCCTAATCAAAATACTTTTTAGGTTTCTGCCTGAATCAGTGCTTTCAGGAATAGCTTTTTTAAAAAAAAAAAACTCAAATAAGTGCTTGTTGCCTCTTAAAAAACAAACAAAAAAACCCCCCAAAGTACTGACGTTATAACATGCAAAGAAGGTAATCCCAAAGGACCACATATTGTAGGATTCCACTGATCTGACATGTTCGGTACAGGTAAATCCATACAGACAAAAATATACTGGTGGTTGCCTAGTGCTAGAGGATGTTTGGAGAAATGAAGAATAAATGCTAATGGCAATTTTTTGGGGTTTTTTTTTGAGGGAAGCGATAAGTATGTTCTAATATTAACTGTGGTGATGGCTGTACAACTCTGAATATAAAAAAACTACTGAGTTGTATATTTTAAATTGGGAAATTGTATGGTATGTGAATTGTATCCAAATAAAGCTGTTTATATATTTAAAAAAAACAGTGAATAACTTTATACAAATAATTAAGTTGCTTATATGTATGAAAATTTACATCATAACTTCCTAAAAAAGCAAAGGTTGTTTTTAATTTAAGTACCCATTTTGGTAATATATACTTGGCAAAACCAAAATGCTAGCACGTACAACATGACACAGAAGGTACTCAATAAATGTTTATAGTCAACAATTATAAAACTAAACCTAATGGCATCTTTTCTTTATTTTGTATTGGTTTTGGGTGTGCAGCTTAGTTATTAGACAATCTTAAGCTTTAAGTGTTCCCCTCGATAAAAAGGGGCATCAGGTTTGGCATACTCTTCATCTTTGTTCCTGTATTAAAAATTCAACTTTGAATTTACCTTATAAGATTGAAATCAAGTCTGGCCATGTCAGCATTATCTTCTGGGATATTACGAGCCAAGATTCCTAATTTAACAAAGTTAAAATATTAGTTCAAAAAACAAGCCAGAATAAGGCACTTCTTTCTAATATAGTCCCTCAATCAAGTTGAAATTTCTAATATAGCCTAGTTAAGAATACCAAACACATAGTTAAAATGAGATTAGTGGGTATATTTAAAAATCTCTTTTTGCCCAGCCAGTGTTGCTGAGCACCGACCTATAAACCAGGAGGTCATGGTTTGATTCTGTCAGGGCACGTGCCAGGGTTTTGAACTTGATTTCCCAGTAAGGGGCATGCAGGAGGCAGCTGATCAATGATTCTCTCTCATCATTTGTTTCTCTTTCTTCCTCTCCCTTCCTCAATAAAAATATATTTTTAAAAAGTATTTTTTATCAGTTCCTGATTCCTCTTTTCTTTTTTAAAAATTTTTATTGAATTTATTGGGGTGACATCGGTTAATAAAATTATATAGGTTTCAAGTCCACAGTTCTACAATATATCAATTACTTATTGTATTGTTTTTCATCACCCCAAGTCAAGTCTCCTTCCATCAGCATTTATGCCCACTTCTTTTCTCTTAACAAAATGTAAAAGGAATTTTCCCATAACTGTTGCCAGTTTCATTATGTGCTCCAATAAGTAAATGGCTTGTCTTAATTTTTAGCCTTACAGCCTTTTATTCTGCCATATTTTACTGTAACTGGTAAGTTAGCAATAAACTTGTTTTTCACTATTTTTGAATGATATGCAATTCGTTGTCTCAGATGAAAGAACAAAGTATTTTGAAGAATTCTTTTGAAAGTCAGTTATATGGTCATGCTGTATGCTAAGTTTGAATAATGAAAAAATCTTTTCACTCATAAGATCAAAATATTTTCATTAACTCCAGCGGGAACTATCACTAAGTTAATTCTCAGGTTAGCACTAACAGCAAGCAAAAGAAAACAATCTGAATTCATCACATAAAAAGCAAACTAGATTTTAAACAAGTTCTAATGTATTATGAACTTTAGCAGCAAATGTTGACGCAATTGCTATAACCTACAGATTTTTTCCCTTTTCCGTTTATTCTATAAAGTAATCAACTAAACCATCCTGAAAACCACTAATTATTTTAAATTGAAAATACCCACTACATACCGGCATGGACTGCAGGGTGCAAGGTTTTCACACGGCCCCCTAACATTTCGGGAAACCCCGTCAGCTCAGAGACATCTCTGAAAATAAACAGAATATTTCTCCTCTTTCTACTTATCTGTCACTCACATTTCACACTATTCCACAGCTTCTTCTATCATTAAGTCTACTGTTTTCATTTTGAGAAATTTCTCAGCACCGGAATTTTCAAAATTCTGAGTAGATTAAGGAGGGCCATTTGCAAATGACTGAATTTTCCCAAGAACTCCCAGTTCCAATATAAACAGAGTTGGTGACATTATGATTTCCAATTTAAAATTCACTTTCCCAGAGTCCTGCCCAGTAGCTCAGTTGGTGAGAGCATCCTCCAAATGTGCCGAGGTTGTGGGTTCAATCCCTGGTCAGGGCACATACAAGAAGCAACCAATGAATAAGTAAGTGGAACAACAAATCGATGTTTCTCTCCCTCTTCCTCCCCCCTTTCCTCTCTCTTTCAAATCAATAAATTAAAAAATTAAATAGAAAAACATTTTTTTAAAAATTCCCTATATTTCCTGGTCTATTGGTTGTCATCCAGTGAACCGAAAGGCTGACCATTCTACTCCTGGTCAGGACACATGCCTGGGTTGCAGGCTCGATCCCCTGGAGGCAGGGGGCAGCCGAGTGATTTTTCACTTTCCCTCTAAAAATCAATAAAAATGCTTTCAAAAAATTCCCTCTCCCAGACTTTAAAAAATAAAATCCAGGTTCTCCAACTGAGGATAATTGTTAAAAAAAGAAAAGGCAGATCTATACTGAGTTGGTGTAGGGATTACATGAGTTAATATATATTTAAAAGTGTCAACAGTCAGCCACACTTTAATAGGAAACATATTGACATTCCCAAATTTTAAAAAAAGACATCACCACAATGGGGCTAAACAGGAATAGGTAGAGGTACAGATAGATAAAACAAGACTAAAGAGTTGGTAAATATTTAAACTGGAGGATAGGTATGCAACACGAGGGCTCATACTTTTCTCTCTTTTTATGTCTGAAATGTCTCCATAATATGAAGTTTGATGGAGGGGGAAAAGGGGATACAGAGAGGACCTTGCTTAACTTGAAGGGTCCAACTACAAACAACCCAACATGGGACAATGGAAAGAACAGTTCAGACTTTGGATTCTCACCGCCCCACCTCCCACGATTCTTAGGGGTTGTGGTGCAGACATCAGAGTGGTGCTGCAAAAAGACTTTGGAACACATACAGTAAGGCATGTTTTGCCATATGAACTTAGTGAATTTAGGGAAGCTGTGTACTGTCCACTTAGGGCAGGATTACAAGATGAAAAAGGTAATCCTTGACCTCTCCATGGATCTAGAGGTCAAGTAGCAACATCTCCAACATGACAAAAAAAAGCAGACAGGCCTTTCACTCCTTCGCTAAAATTTATTTCAGGATGGGGATGGCCTTCCTCCGAATTCTCACATCAGTTTATTAAAGCCTTTTTCATTTTCTACATTTTCAGTGGTTACTCCCTCTCCCGCTAGAATGCCAGCTCCTTGATGTCAAGAACTGCAGCCTGATTTTTCTTTTGCTTATTATTCCTTCTCCCCATCACTTCGGTGGGTTAATGAATAGATGTGGATGAAGGAATGAATGAATGATAGATTTTATGACTTCATATGGTTACCAAAGATGCTAGCAGCGGTTCTCAACCTGTGGGTCGCAACCCCTTTGGCGGTGGATAAGACCATCCTGCATATCAGATATTTACATTACGATTCATAACAGTAGCAACATTACAGTTATGAAGTAGCAACGAAAATACTTTTATGGTTGGGTCACAACATGAGGAACTGTATCTAAAAGGCCAGAAGGCCCTAGCCGGCTTGGCTCAGTGGATACAGCATCAGCCTTCAGACTGAAGGGTCCCGGGTTCGATTCCGGTCAAGGACACATGCCTGGGTTGCAGGCTCAATCCCCCGCGGGGGGTGTGCCGATCAATGATTCTCTCTCATCATTGATGTTTCTATCTCTCTCTCCTCCCTTCCTCTCTGAAATAATAATAAAGGGCCAGAAGGTTGAGAACCACTGTAAGGGAAGGGAGGCAGGCTTGAATCTTGATGTCAACAGTTTACTAAAGAGCCAGTCAAAACAGATTATGCAAATTATAAACTCTGTGGTGCAAAACAGCCCGCCTCTTATAAGTGGCTTGGAAGGGGGGCCCTGAAATGAGGACATCCGGGGTTCTAACCCCTAGATCCGCTCCTTACTTAACTCTGTAAACTTGACAGCACTTTCCTCTTCTATGAAGGGGTCAGCAGCGCACCAGCCTCACAGCACTGGAGGAGCGAGTGAATAGCGGGTTGTACCCACAGCGCCCGGCAGGCATTACTTTCTGATGGGACTTAACCTACACACTAAGTTGTGCCTTACCTGACGGCCAGACCCGCATCCCTGAGAGCTTTCGCGGTCCCTCCAGAAGCGACCAGACTCAAACCCACAGAAGTTAGGTTCCTGGCAAAATCCACGAGGCCGGTTTTGTCAGAAACACTGAATAAGGCTGAAAAAGAAGACGTGTTTTCCTTCCCAGTCGCTGTACAGGACAGCATGTTCTTCAGAGCCGTAGGATGGGGTGCGTTTGGGGAACGGCAGTCACGGATCTCAAGCTACCATCACCTCCGCCCACGCAAACCCCGGCCCAGACTCCGGGCCTCATTCTGATCCCAGGCAGCCGCACAACGGCGGGCCGGGGCCTCCAGGCCTGCAGCGCAGCCGGCCCCCCAGCGCCCGCCACCGCGGGGCGAGGGCGCATCGGGGCGCGGGCTGCGCTGCGCCCGTCACCGAGGACGCGCGAGGGGCTCACCGAGCTGGCCGGGTGCCATGGTGCACGCTCGGGGGTCCGGGGCGAGCAGGGCGGCAGGGCAGACACCACGTGTAAAGGGAGGTGGAGCGGCTGGAGGCTTTCGATCCGGAAGAGAGGGAGGCGGGACCCGCGGGCACCAGATGGGTCACCTGACCCGCCGCCCCGCCCCGCCCCGCCCTGCTCATTGTAGGACCTGAAATCGGAGCCTGCGGGCTGGAGGGAAGGCGGGCTTTTAAATTTACACTTAAAAGATTCCGTTCCCAACCTCACCCCGCGGCCTGTCTTGTCCCCGCCCTCAGGAGCCACCGCCCGTTGCCCCTGGCAGCCTGTCCCCAGAGGCTGGAAGGTCGATGAAAGCATCGAAAGCACTGGTGCAGAACGTAAGGGCAATCCTGGGAAAAGTGCATGCGGTGGCAAAGGTAGACAGCATCTCGGCAATCACCTACCATCCTCCCGTTTCAGTAAGTCAAAAAAATAAAATAAACGGAAGACCTAACGATTAAAGATTAAGTGATTGACTCCACAGTTCCCATAGAGGCAAAACAAAGTGGACGTTCATTTGAGCTTTTGATTCCACATTATAAGATAGCTTGAAATCTGCATCTCCTTGCAAATCAGTAAATATTGAGTCAAACCAGAGAGGAATAATAATGATTTATTTTTAATTCATTAAAAATGGGAAAACTGTGGCTCAATGGTTGAGCATCGACCTATGAACCAAGAGATCACTGTTGGATTCCTGGTCAGGGCACATGCTGGGCTTGTGGGCTTAACCCCTAGTAGAGGGCATGCAGAAGGCAGCCTATCAATGATTCTTTCTCATCATTGATGTTTCCCTCTCCCCCTCTCCCTTCCTCTCTGAAATCAATAAAAATATATTTTAAAAATTAGGAAAACTGAATATATTAATTTATCTTTGAAAATAACAATTTGCATATATATACATATATACGTATATACTATTGTCTACAGAAACCTTTTAAATTACTCTTTATTAGAATTATATTACAAAAAGAATGCTACTGCCTGTCTTTTATTCTTCATCTGGGGCTCACAGCTGCATAAAGAAGTCTATTTTCTCATTACCTTGAAGGAAAAAAGTTCTATGGAAAGTAACCTCACAGGGTGATCTGATCATAAATTCCTAACTGGGCAGGTCTTAGTGGGTAGTCATGCCCCAGTCAAATAAAAGGTTTATCTTTGCCTTAAGCAAGCCCTGTCCATTGTTTTTGTGCATCTAGGTTAGCACACCTTTGAAATACCAGAAATAATACCCCTCTAAGTTATTAACTCTCAAGAGAGCACAAGATTTTAACTATCCTGTACTCCATCAATTTTCAATCAGTGTGCCCCAAGAATTTTTAAAATGTAACGCCTGAGCCCTGACCGGTTTGGCTCGGTGGATAGAGCATTGACCTGCGGACTCAAGGTCCCAGGTTTGATTCCAGTCAAGGGCATGTAGGGGGTCTGCAGGAGGCAGCTAGCTGATCGATGTTTCTCTCTCATCGATGTTTCTAACTTTCTATCCCTCTCCCTTCCTCTCTGTAAAAAATCAATAAGATATATTTTTTAAAAAATGTAGCGCCTGATTATTGAGTCAGGCGCACTGACCTCTTTCCCCTTAGATTGCCAAATTAAAAAATGACAACAGCCAACACCACGGTAGCCATCAGTGTGAGTGGATCAAAATTATACCTTTTTTTTTTTTTTTTTTTTTTTTTTGTCAGATGGGCCAAAATATAATATACTTTTGCAGAATTTTAGTAATTAGTTTCTGTGTGCTATGAGATGAAAAAGGTTGAAAATCCACTGCTGTAATCCAATCCCCTGCTTGCTTTCTCCAATCTCCCTTAGGTATCCTCCTCCTTCATGTAAAGTGCCTAAAAGAAGCCACAGAACTGTTGTTAATGTAAAAACCATTGAAACCTGTAAAGAATTGTTGTGAGCTCATTTGAGCCAAACTGTTGACATGCCGGGAAGTAGAACCTCAAGGAATTGAGAATGGCGGGTTACATCTGTATTTATACATTGCAATCAAAGGAGGGGAACGTAGGTGGGTTACATGGAATTCATTGGTGATAGATTAAGGAGGTGGGAGAAAGCAAAGCAGGGAAACCTCTGGGATAGGGTATAAAGTGAAATGATAGACCTGTGCTTCTTTTATATAGATGAAAACAGGATAGTTTTAGATAATTAACAGTTGGCAATTAACTTGATAACAGTAACAATGAGGGAATGTCCTGGTGCCATTTGTTGTGCCCTGAGGGATCTGGAAAAAAGGGAAGTTATAAGTTACCCAGTCATTTCACTGTTATGTTATCTTAGAGGCAAAAAGACAAATGGGCTCAGTAAAGATCTAAGTTGATCTTTGTCAGAGAAAAATACTGGCCTAGGTCATGACTACCCACCATAACCTGTTTGTAGTTAAATATTTAATTTTCAGAACATCTTTTGTGGTTATTTTAGGTCTTTGAGTTTGTAGAACTGCCATGCAGGCCTTCTCTGAACTAGTCAGGTTAACATATGGCCCTTTTGTCCACACTGTGTTCTCAGAAGCATTTGAGGTCTTGCTCCCTTGCATAGTTCATCAGTTTGGCTCAAGTAAACTCTTATAAAAATTATCTACAAGTTTGGACATTTCTTATATTGACAAGATTTTTATAAAAAAAATAGGTAGCAAAGAAAAAATAAAATAATGCTGAGATTTAGTAATAAGAGAAGAATAAACAGTATTAGACACTCAGCATCTGTCCTGCATGTGAATTTCAAATTTTCAAAATTTTTCTTTTTTTTAATCCTCACCTGAGAATATTTTTCCATTGATGTTTAGAAAGAGTGGAAGAGAGAGGGAAAGACAGAGAGAAATATCGATGTGAGAGAAATACATCGATTGGTTGCTTCCTGCACAACCAGGGCCCAGGTCAGGCCGGGGAGGAGCCTACAACCGAGGTACATGCCCTTGGCTAGAATTGAAACCAGAACTCTTCGTTCCGCAGGCCGACGCTCTACCCACCGAGCCAAACAGGCTAGGGCTGTCCATTTTAAATTTAGAAATAAAACAGTTGAGTATATACATAGATTTTAAAGTATTTGACTTAGTATCTGGAAAAGTAAATTTTCATATAATAGGATTTTCATAAACTTTTATCTGAATTTTTAAAGGAAATAATTTGTATGTGAAATAGGAATTTTGGGGATGAAATAGGAGGTTTAGGGAATTTTTAAAAATTAAAGGGGTCCATGGAAAAAGCACAGGCTACCGAGCTGCAAACAAGTTACATTTCCATAAGACAGGGGAACTGGGGGAGGCAGAAGTTACATTTCCATAAGACAAGGGAACTGGGAGTAATCAAAGGTCTATATTTATAGAATAAAGGAGGGCCTCACATGTCCCCTGTGAGGTTTGACCTTTGAGCTCAGGAGTTGCTATAGTGACCAAATCAAAGGGGATTAGTGGCCAATCAGAGGGGATATTGAAGCACAAATAGTTCAGCCTTTATAAACTGGGGACAAAGGAACTCAGTGGAACTCTTTCCCCCTCCCTATGTGGGAGTTTGTACTTGTTCTTCAATAAATTTCCACCTTTGCTATACCATCTTCCCTCCATGGTTTCATTGTGGTTTCATTCTTCGACTCCTACAGACAAAGAATTTCAGGGAAGCCATCCTGCCCAGGGGAACACCGTGTGTTCCAGTCCAAAATTTTCATATCATATGGAATTATATTTCTTTTTGTAACTTTTAAAATAAAATGTGTTAGACTGACTTCTACCAATGTGTAATACTCACTACAAGTATATAGCTGTAGCAATGCCCATGTACCATTATAAATATATAGCTAACAATTATATATCACTAAATGCTGCACACTGTTCTCTACACTTTATGAAGATGAACTCATTTAATCAGGTGTAGTTTCTCAGAATTTATACATAAAAATCAAAGCTTTAATATTATATAACTGTATTTTCAGAACTTGAAACAATACCTTAAGTGTTTGGAGATAAAAGGTCAGCGTACAAGGTTAAACTAAAATCTTCAGTTAACACTGGGAAGAGTTCCACATAAAAATCAATAGCAAAAGAAAAATATTTTCGATCACTTGGAACAATAAGAGCATAATGAAATACTTCAAAACTTTCTTGAAGCAAAACATGTGTATCTCTTAAAGAGTAGGAAAAAACTCTCCATATGTTCAGTTAGAAGATGAAGCACAGTTGTCATCTGTCATATGTCTCCTTCCCCCAGAAAAATCTAGTTTAAGATTAAGATTAAATGTCAGACCCAAGAGATCGTACACGGCATCTATTTATTATTGAATCTGCATAACAAAAGATTTCCAAGCAGCAGAATTATTTCAGAAAAGCATCAGTATAATTTATTATCACTTTTTGTCATTAAATGTCAACTATAAATAAATATAATTTTTAAGTTTAAGTTTTGTGAAACCCAAACTATAATCTATTTAGGCTTTTTGATGCTGGGTTTTCAATGAACATTTAAGAACATCTCCTTTATTTGTTTTTTTTGGAAGCACCATTGATTCAACATGGATATAATAGCAAAGAGAGTACAGGGCACAGATAGGTCCTTGAAATAATATTTTTAAAAAAGCATAATTTTTGTTCTCAAGAAAATTTTTTTAACTTGTCTAAAAGTGAAAATAATCTAGATAAAGCTATTTTTAAATAAAATTATTAGTTTTCATTTTTAAGGATAATGCAAACTAGAAAGGGCTCAGAGGATTTATGTGTAACAATATAAATGTGAGTGAACAGAGTGCTCATGGCATAAACTCATGTATAGGCTTGCTTCTCCCCATCCCCTCCCCAAATTCATACTTGTGAAGGTGGGAAGGGCAAGGGGACAGGAAGGAATAAAAGGAGAGTACTCAGGATGTTTAAGCTTAATAAGGGCAGAGAAGTTCAAGGAAGTGCAATTGCAGAAGAATACTTAAACCATTTTCTGTTTAGATTATTCTCTATAAATATTCTTTATTCAATGAGTTCCTGCAGTTGTTCCACACAAAACATTAAGTATATCAAAGGAAAAGCATCTCCTCAAAGAGTCAGGAAAGCAAAGACGATTTATTTCTAGACAGTGCTCCCAGGAGAAGATGCCACCACTAGGGAGCAGCAGAGGTTGTCCCTTGGGTCATCAGCATCAACACAGAATCTCAAAGATAACCAACTACATTTGTAGATAACCAACTATTTATGCTTTCCACTTAATGAGTTGCTCTTCTCATTTATTTTCATTATAATGCAATGAGGGAAATTCTATTCTTACCCCCATTTTTCAGATGCAGAATGTGAAGACCTGTAGAAGCTCAAGGTCACAGTGCTAGGACGTGGTAGAGTTGGAATTGTGTTTCCCCACTCCAAAGTCTGTGCTCAGTCTAATACATATTGAGAGAGCTAAGAATAAAAGACACTCTCTGGGAGCATAAATTGCAGCCTAAAAGGAGCAATCTCTGAATTTTTCAATTCTAAGGTAAACCATTGGTATTTATTTATTTATTTATTTATTTATTTATTTATTTCCTCATCCGAGGATATTTTTCCATTCATTTTTAGGAGAGTAGAAGAGAGAGGGAAAGACAGAGAGAAACACCCATTGATATGAGAGAAACACATTGATTGGTTGCCTCCTGCACGAGCTCCAACCAGGACCCAGGCTGGAGAGGTGCAACCTGCAACCAAGGTACATGCCCTTGACCGGAATCAAATTTTTTATTGTTGAGTAGGAGAGGGATAACATTCCATATTAATTTTAAGTTGGATTCCAATTTTATAAAATGATAATATGAAAAAGAAAGTGTATTATAAACTTCAGGAAATATTGTATACAAATAATCCAAGTTTATATGTGGGTCTGTGTTCATATTTATGTTTGTGTTGATAATCTTTTAAAGAAAGCGGTACAGTGGTCTGTACTCTTCTTATTCTTGGTCTCGTCTTTCTAACTCTCCCTCTTCGTATTTCATACTAAAGTGCATTTATCTTATACCTTACTGCCTTAGGGCCAGTTCTCATTTGAAATCTTAAAGTGATGTTTACCAGATGATCCCTGATTCACTAGCAAAGTTAAGGAAGGACCCTATGGTTTCCTTCCCTTTTCTAAAGCATTATTTTTTCCTTTAAAACAACAACAACAACAAAAAACAATACCCCATTTCAGATCAGGTAATAGTGGTGATTAGTGTTAAAAGAGAAGATATTTTGCCGGAGCAGGAATTCGCAACATCGCTCAATAACACTGTGGAGGTGATACACTCTCCATCCTTATGCTGCATCCTTAAGAAGGACCACCTCTTTCTTGTCTTAATGTATTTCCACCTGCCAAGTTGCCACACGTAGGAAATACGATCGCTTTGGACTAGGGCTTTTGCAGGGCTGAGAAACCATGGGTTAATATCAAAATGAAGGAACTCGATTAGATCATTTGAAAGATTTACTCATTCAACAAGCATTTATGGAATACCCACTATGTCACTTGCACTGGGTTGGCATTGGGAACATTAAGATAAGCAAATAGTTTTCAGACAAAAAAAAAAAAAACAAAAACCCAAAAACTTTTCAATGACACCTGGTAAAATCAAGATAGTGCCAACATTAAATGCAAAATGTGTCAGTAACATGGCAGAAAATCCTTCCTCCCAGCTTCCTTATGTAAGGAACTGAGAGTGAAATACTGTTTAACAAATAGTTCATTATCAATCCTCTTGGTGGTACACAGGAAGTTACTGTGCAGAAAATCATGGAAATTGATGAAAAGGTTTGTGGTACTCAGCCTCCAAAATAGTCCCCAATGATGCCTACCTTCCAATCTTCCCACCTTTGCATGGCCCCATCTCACACTGTAGCAGGGCTGGTCTCTGTGGCCTAAACACACTGCAGAGGTGACGGGACAGCTTCCACCTCAGACCCTTGCTTTTCCTGCCTCTTGGTCACTAGATTGGAAGCAGCAGCCATGTTGGGAGCAGCCCTATGGCGAGGCTGAGTGGCCAGGCACTGAAGTGGTGTCTCCTTCTCCAGCCGCAGTCCTGCCTTCAGAGGTCCACAGCCTCAGCTGACAGACAGTCTGACTATATCTTCCCAGAGGCCCTCAGCCGGCACCCAGGTACCCTGCTGCTGGAAACTGTGAGGTAATACGTGCTTATGGTTTTAAGCTGCTATTTCTGGGTATAAGGTGCTATTCTGTGTGGCAGTACCTTCCTAGGCCCAAGATGGAGCTGCCCTGCCCCGAGTGCCACGTCAGAACATTGAAACTCAGATAATGTTCGTGTCCCCTGTCTCCGTAAAAGCCCTGCTTGACCAGAAACACAATATAGCCAGTCAGCTGATCCCCCCACTTGTCATTTTGTTATCAGGGAGTTGATGAAACCTCGGTTCTTATCTTCTTGAAGGAAAGATTTCAATCAATAGACAAAGTGTAGCAAAGTAAGTATGAATTTATTGACCACAACAAAGATATACTTAGGGCAGTGAAACAAGGAAGGGCATAGAAGAAGCCACAGGAGAGCCCAGGCTGGGTTGCCCTAGCTCACTGGGAAGTCAGAGAACAGGTTGCCTTGGAGACCGGTCCAGGCCCCTGATGAGCTGCCACTGCCCATTGCTATCCTGGTTGTAAGTCTTGTGGTGTCTCTTAGAGGGAAGAAGGGGGAAGGGAATGGCCTGGCGTGCTTTCCTGGCAGAGAGTCTGCACTGGGTCCTTCATCCTGTGAATATTTCTCTCTCTCTTGCAGGTGGAAATCTTAGGGGAGGTCTCAGGGGAGGGTCTCAATAGGATACTCGGCAGCTTTCCAGGTGTGCTCTTTCAGGGTCTGGTCTCCACTGATTGGTTGGTGTTGGGCAGGTCATTAGTCAATGCAGCTGGTCCTTGGAGGCGAGGTTCTTGTTTTCCCAGGTTGCCCCTTGCTAGGCATCGGGACTTTCTGCCTTGGTGAGTTTCTGTACCTGGTCCATCATCCTTGCTCTGCTCATGTCTGTCTGTCTGTAACAATTTTTCATAACATTGATGAGAAAAACAAATTGCTTTCTGGTGGGTCACTATCTGTGGAGTTTGCACGTTCTCCTCACATCGGTGTCGGTTTTCTCCGGGGTCTTGGGATTCCTCCATGTCCCAAAGAAGTGCCTGTGAGGTGAATGGCTGTCTGCATAGTCCCTGTCGGGGAGAGAGAGAGAGAGAGAGAGAGAGAGAGAGAGAGAGAGAGAGAGAGAGAGAGAGAGAGAGAAGTGTGTGTGTAGAGGACATCATGTGAGGGGGGTGGGGTGTCCCGAAAACTCTGAACTGGAATAAGTGTACTGGAAGAGATTTATCTGACTTGTTTTAATTAATCTTTCTTAAATATATGCATAACTCACATTTACTTCAATGTTTAATATTAGAAGTGTTTAGAGCCTTTATTTAGAAGTTGACTGATGTTTTTGTGACCAGAAATGTGTTGTGGGACCTTAACTCTTGTTTACATCAATTTACATCAATTGGTATAATTGGTTTCCTTACATTGTTGTTTTCAAGAACCTATGGACCACGTTAACCAGGGCCTTCTCATTCTTTCTCTGCCTCAAACAAGGTTGACTCTGAGGCCTCGGCCAATCGCATAGTTCCTATTTGTCTTTTCCTTGTTCTTTATTCTCTAGCCCAGTGGTAGGCAAACTCATTAGTCAACAGAGCCAAATATCAACAGTACAACGATTGAAATTTCTTTTGAGAGCCAAATTTTTAAAACTTAAACTATATAGGTAGGTACATTGTTATTAACTTAATTAGGGTACTCCTAAGGCTTAGGAAGAGCCACACTCAAGGGGCCAAAGAGCTGCATGTGGCTCGTGAGCCGCAGTTTACCGACCATGGCTCTAGCAGGGGTGGGCAAACTTTTTGACTCGAGGGCCACAATGGGTTCTTAAACTGGACCGGAGGGCCGGAACAAAAGCATGGATGGAGTGTTTGTGTGAACTAATATAAATTCAAAGTAAACATCATTACATAAAAGGGTACGGTCTTTTTTTTCTTTTAGTTTTATTCATTTCAAACGGCCGGATCCGGCCCTCGGGCCGTAGTTTGCCCACGGCTGCTCTAGCCTATAGAAGCTCCCTGCCTCCTGCCCCATGTGCAGTTCCCCAAAAGGAGACTGCCCGCTTCAGGACGTGTTAAAGTTTGTATGTCACCTAAATTGTCTTTGAAAAATCATTTTTTTAACAGCTTTTGATGACAAGGAATGGGATTTGAAGCTGACTACTAATGGCTGAGTGGATAACTAGACCTACAGGCGTTCACTCTTCCTGTCATGGTTCCCGAGGGCTGTGGGTAAGTCACTCTCGGATTTGAGATCTGCTCCAATATACGCAGCTCTCCGAGACAAACAAACTTTACCTA
>NW_005871051.1:15871961-15876471 GCF_000147115.1 Myotis lucifugus | reverse complement strand
ATTGAACCCTTTTATCAGAAAGGTTCTGGGGTAGTTATATTGAGAGTGTAGCTGTTAGGAGATTCACAAAGCCTCAAGTTAAGTCTGCAGCCTAAGCTGCTGGGAATTTGGGAAATAAATGAAGGTAAAAAATTTGAACTGTTTTGACCATCAAAATCATAGTGGGACTCAACATCCCCCCTCTGCTCCCCTCAAAGAATCTAACCAGCCCTAACCGGTTTGGCTCAGTGGATAGAGCATTGGCCTGTGGACTAAAAGGGCCCATGTTCAGTTCCGGTCAAGGGCATGTACCTTGGTTGCGGGTACATCCCCAGTAGGGGGTGTACAAGAGGCAGCTGATCAATGTTTCTCTCTCATTGATGTTTCTAACTCTCTATCCTTCTCCCTTCCTCTCTGTAAAAAAATAAATAAAATATATTTTTTTAAAAAAAGAATCTAACCACTTATTATGACCACCAATCTGGCCAAGTAATTGTCACCTGCCTCCTGGGTTATTACAACAGCCTTCTGACTTTTTTTTTTCCATTTGTGCTCTTGTCCCTGCAGTCTATTCTCAACAGAGTGGCCAGACAGAAAAGTCCTTTAAAATATATACAATTGCCCTGACCAGTTTGGCTCAGTGGGTAGAGCATCGGCCTGCAGACTGAAGGGTCCCAGGTTCGATTCCAGTCAAGGGCATGTACCTTGGTTGCGGGCACATCTTCACTAGGGGGTGTGCAGGAGGCAGCTGATGGATGTTTCTTTCTCATTGATGTTTCTGACTCTATCCCTCTCCCTTCCTCTCTGTAAAAAAAATCAATAAAATATAACAAAATAAAATAAAACATATACAATCATGATTCAACTCTGCTCTAAAACTTCCAGTGGCATTTTCTCTTACTCTGAGTAAAAGTCAAAGTATCTGTAATGACCTACAGACCCTATGCCATCTGCCCCTTCTCCCCTGTCCTCTTCCACTGTTCCCCCTCTTGTTTGTTTCATTGCAACCCTGGTGGGCTCTTGGATGCTTCTTCAACATCCCGGGCATGCATCCACCTGCAAGCCTTCCTCCCTTACCAACCTCATCTTTCCTCATTGTCAACTTTTCATAGAGGCCATCCCTGACTCACTTTTCATTCTCAGTAAATGTTTACTGAGCACTCACTCTGTGCCACACACTACTCTAGAATCTTGGGGTGTAATAGTGAATTAAACAGGAAAAAATTCCTGCCCTCATGAAGTAAGGGGAGCAGATAATAAGGGATACATATAATAAAGACATAAATTTGACCCTAAATCTTATGAAAAAAGTAGAACACATGATAGAGGGTCAAAATGATGCACTTCAGTGATCAGGGCAGGCCTCACTGAGAGGATGATATATATATATATTTTAATCATCACCTGAGGATATTTTTCCATTGATTTTTAGAGAGAGTGGAAGAGAGAGGGAAAGGCAGAGAGAAACATCGATGTGAAAGAAACACATTGATTGGTTGTTTCCTGCACAAGCCCCAACCAGGGCCTGGCCCAGGCCCGGGAGGAGCCTACAGCCAAGGTATGTGCCCTTGACTGAATCAAACCTGGTACCCTTTGGTCCACAGGCCAATGCTCTATCCACTGAGCAAAACCGACAAGGGCTAAGAGGATGATATGTAAGGAAAGACTTGAGGGAGAAGAAGGAGTTAGCTACTCAGATGTTTACAAATCCCCTTCACATCCTCTCATACTTTCTGTCCCTTTTTTTTGCACAATTTCCTCTATATATAGCCTTATTACCATCTAATGTACTGTAAATTTTATTTATAATGAGATGATTTTATTAGCTTATTTTATCTCCCATAATGAAATAATGGAGTAAGTAGCCTTGAAACCTCTGAGAGAAGTCTTTCTCATTTGAATGCATGCAAAATGTTGCTTTAAAGAAAAAAAATCTCTTTAAGAGAGAATAGATTTTGGCAAAAACTAAGTACCGAATAGACTTTAGAGAACCTGCTGCTTTTGATACAGAATCCTGTTGAATTTTGTACAGGAAATCAATCAATAAAAATACTTGATAGGAGGTAAGGGGGTAAGAATATTTGATGACATTCAACAAATAATTCTCTCTCCTTTCTTTGCCTTTATCAGATAAAACAGGAAGTCTGACTTCTTAAATACTGAGAGGGGATATGTTTTTGTGTGTTCAAATTTTTTTTCTATCACCACTTATTCCCTCTATGCTCTCTTTCACCTCCAACAACCCCTCCCCCCTTCAATCACCACACTGTTGTCCATGAGTTCCCTCTTTTCTTTTTTTTCCTTTTTGCCCAATTCCTCCATCCCACCCACCATATACCCTTTCCCTCACCAGAGCTGTCTGCCTGCTATCTATGAGTCTCTCTCTGTTTTGCTTGGTAGTTCAGTTTGCTTGATTCCACATATGGGTGAAATCATATGGTACTTAACTTTCTCTGACTGGCTTATTTCACTTAGTGTAATGATAAGTGAACATTCCCAGGTCCATCCATGATGTTGCAAAGGGTAAAATTTTCTTCCTTTTTATGGCAGAATAGTATTCTGTTGTGTAAATGTACTGCTGATTTTTATCCACTCATTTTCTGATGGACATTTGGGCTGCTTCTAAATCTTGACTATTGTAAATAACACTGCAATGAACATAAGGGTACATGTATTCTTTCTTTCTTTTTTAAGAATTTATTTCAGAGAGGAAGGGAGAGGGAGAGAGAGATAGAAACATCAATGATGAGAGAGAATCATTGATTGGCTACCCCCTGCATGACCCCCACTGGGGATTGAGCCCTCAATCTGAACATGTTCCCTAACCGGGAATCAAACTGTGACCTCCTGGTTCATGGGTCAAAGCTCAACCACTGAGCCATGCTGGCCGGGCTACTCTTTCACATTAGTATTTTGGGTTTCTTGGGATAAATTCCGAGAAGTGAAAACACTAGGTCTGGAAAGCAGTATGGAGTTACCTCAAAAAATTAAAAAAGGGAGTCTGATCTTTTAAAGACATTGAAAGCCTATGGCAAAGAAGGGCTTTAACACTCTTAGAACTGTTTTAATGACAGGTAATTGACAGTCCCTGGATAAGCCAAATAAGTCAGAGTGAATTAAATATAAGCCAAGGGTTGCTCAGCATCAGATAGACTCCAATTTATAACTATTGATAGAGCAAAAATAATTTTTCTGTACAAGAGAAACCCTAGTTATTCATATTTTGGTGAATGGTTTTTTAAAACTAAAGCATTCTGTGAAATTTGTGATCAACCTTCTTTTTATCTTTCATTAGCTACAAAAAAAGTCTTTGGCTATTGTTAGCTCCGGGTTTGACATGTTTCTATAGCCCCCAAGACATGATAAAGAATGCTATCAACCTATGAAATTTGGGGGCTATAACTGGAGTTATTTTGAGGCTGATGGATTTGTGCTGCTTCACCCAGATTCTTAGTAACCATTAGATCTCTCTTGTGATGAATGACACAGCATGAATTTGTAAGACCAGTTTCATCATTTGGGGATCAAATCTGAGGCCTTGGTCTCCTTAGCATAGTAACTAACAGGCTGAGATAATTGGTCACAAATAACAGTAAATTTAAAAAAATGATTATTTATGGTACAGCAAATATAAAGCCTTAAATGACAAGTACAGCATTTGGTTTACTTGTAAAATTTAAAAGTAAGAGAAATAATAAAAAGAATATTGCATCATACTTTCAGCCATGAGGCTTATAATACTGAACAATTTCTTAAAGGAGTATTTTGTAATTCTTTTAAATCCATAATCCCCTTTTTAATGGACATAAAATTCTTTTACTGAGTGAACTAAATAGTTACTTTTCCATTTTTAACTCTTGGCCATCTTTCTATTATTCACCTGAGGAACATGAGAATAATTACAAGTGAAGTAGGCATTTTTATTCTTGCAGCATTTAAATCCATTAACTTAACCACATTTTCTTACCAGGTTGTTTACAGTTATCTAACATGTTATGATAAAGTGTAGTCACTGTTCACTTGTTTCTCTTGGTTGTATTCAAAACTGAAAAATACTCTTTAAAATATACTCATAATCTATGCTTAGTGTACTTGGCATATGTCTAAATTAACTAAAACATGTAAGATCAAAGCTGTATGACCTAAAATGTTCATCACAATCCTATATAATAAAGAGGTAATATGCAAATTAACCCTCAGGCCCTCACAAAATGGCTGCCTACGACCAGGCTGGCAGGGGGGTTAGTGAGGGACAACCAAACGACTGAACAAGCAGGCTGCATGGGGTGACCAGGCCGGCCGGGGGGTTAGTGAGGGACAACCAAATGACTGAAAAGCAGGCTGTGTGGGGCAACCAGGCCAGTGGGGGGGCCATCAGGAACAACTAGGCCAGCAGGGGGGGCAGTTAGGGGCAACCAGGCCGGGGGGGGGTTTACAGTTGGGGGAGATCAGGCCGGCAGGGGGGGGCAGTGGGGGTCACCAGGCCAGTGGTGGGGGGGGAGTTAGGGGTGACCAGACCGCGGGCAGGTGA
>NW_005871051.1:15866118-15871861 GCF_000147115.1 Myotis lucifugus | reverse complement strand
AGGAGCCAGCGGTCCAGGATGTGAGAGGGATGTCCAACAGCCAGTTTAGGCCCAATCCCCAGGATGATGCCTAAACCAGCAGTTGGACATCCCCTGAGGAGTCCTGGATTGGAGAGGGTGCAGACTGAGCTGAGGGGAACCCCCTGTGCACAAATTTTGTGCACCGGGTCTCTAGTATTAAAATAATTAACAATTTCTGAGGCATTATGGTTAGCTCTTTTATATGCATCATCTTATTTACTATTGCAACCCTATAAAGTAGCTTGTATTATTGTCCTAATTTGTATAGATGAGAAAAGTGCTGTTGAGAGAGATTAAGTAACTTAATTAAGGTCATGTAGCTAATAAGTGGCAAAGCCAGCCAGGAATTGAAGCAAGCTTGAAACCATCTTCTTAACCTCTGTGAAAACTTAAATGTTCAAAAACAGAAGAATGCTCATATGCATTATAAATTCAATACAATATAATATTATGCAACCACTGGAAATTATGTGCCCAAATAATTTGTATTGACTTTGGAAAATATTTATGTTTCAATAGTAAATGAAAGAATAAGATACACACTGATATGATATGCCAGGCAAAAGTAATGATATTAAATAGATTTATGATATTAAATAGATGATATGATCCTATATAATAAAACCCTAATATGCAAATTGGCTGAATGGCAGAACGACCAGTCACTATGATGTGCACTGACCACCAGGAGGCAGACGCTCAATGCAGGAGCTGCCCCCAGCCCACAGGCTCCTACCAGTGGCAGCAGCAGCAGGGGGCAGGGCCAGCGAGCAGGCTGCGCCAGGCCAGCCATGGCAGGTGTCAGTGGGGCCCTCCAATCGCCCCACTGGTCACCCTGCAGATTGGCCCTGATCACCGGCCAGGCCTAGGAACCCTACCCATGCACGAATTTTGTGCACCGGGCCTCTAGTATACATATAATGATCTCAGCTATATAGGAAAAAATGTATGAATGTCCATAGGGAAAAAAGAGGAAAGAAGTACAAATAAGTATTAATAACGTTTATCTCTATATGTGGTAAGCCTATGGGTGATTTTTGCTTTCTTATTACACATTCCTATAGTGAACATGTATTCTTTTATAATCAGGAAAAGGGTAATAAAATATTTAATACTCTCAATATGGGAGAAGCAATATAAAGACTTGGTTTCTATGATTAAAGGAATAAGTCCATTAAAAGGTGCAAAGCCTTCAATTTGAGATCTGTTTCTGATGTGTATGGCTATCAGATGTTCAGACACAATGTAATATTCTCCTGCTTGCTCTATTCTCATCTTCTTTCTGCCTCATGTTGGAGATAAAGCAGAAAGTGTGTGCTTCTCGTTGGGAAGTTGGCATTTGAATGAGATAGCTGCTTTTCTCAGCTTAAAAAAGATAAAAGGAGTTATCAAGTAATGTTTTCTTTCATCTAAGGCTGTTGGTCCCACTCCAACAATTGGAATTGATTGAACTCTGGTGCTTGCAAATTTAAAAACCTACACAGGGGATCTGCTCCCTCTGAATTTTACAAATCAATGGATAAACTCAAAACAAAAGCCCATTACAGAGCACCTCAATGTTTATCTGTTTGGCAAGATAAACACTTGTAAACAAGCATTTTCAACTGTGGGCTTCAATAATAGCACTCTGAGATGTGTATTAGATGTTAAAAACTTGCATAGAACCATAAAGATAGCACAAACCCAAAGGAAAAAAGTGCTTTTTAAAAAATTAAGTCTTCTGATCCATATTCTCAATTAAATTGTTTCATTCATCTAGATGAGTCATTTCTCTTGACTTTTAATAGCATTTTTATTATTGCTTATGGAATGTAGCATCACATGAAACAGGTATGTTGTTGGTATTTAATTAAATAGTGTTGCTTCATGGAAGCCTAGAAACCATTGAGCCAGGCAGAAGAAATGATATTAAATAGATGTATCCAATGAGCACAATGACTTCTAATTAGTTTACTATATATCCCTGAAGTTGTCAAATCTAAATCATGACATTAAATTTGAACTTAAGTGCTTTCCTGAGATTAATCAAATTGGAGAAAAAAATTTAAAATGACCATATCTATCTGGAGTCAGTACTTTTGCATAAAAAATTAATTATATTTCAATCAACAGACTTTAACTTCTAGATCAACATTTTGCAAATTGTCTTTGATGATAGACCAGACCTCTACCCCATTCTACCACTGATTTATTGCAGACCAATACTTTTTTTTAAAAAATATATTTTTTATTGATTTCAGAGAGGAAGAGAAAGGGAGAGAGAGATAGGAACATCAATGATGAGAGAGATTCATTGATTTGCTGCCTCCTGTACACCCCCCACAATGGGGATTGAGCCCACAATCTGGGCATGTGCCCTTGACTGGAATCGAACCCAGGAACCTTCAGTCCACAGGCTGACGCTCTATCCACTGAGCCAAACTAGCCAGGGCCAGACCAATACTTTCATAACATTCAATAAAATTGAAGTACTAGAATAATGGAAAAGGGAAAATAAAGGCACAAAATAAAGCCACTTGATTTTTAATAGTTTTAACCGGCATACAATTGTCTAATTTTCTAAAAGTTTTAAATCCTTACTCTCAATTTCTGTACTTATCTTGCCATGAACCAATAATGAACAATTCCCAGGACTGCAGGGCGTACAGACCACTCTTTATGGCTACTGTGGGTTCCTCCGCTCATCTCCGAGCCCCACACTGGTGTTTGGCTTGGGCTGGGAATCTGATTAGGGAGTGGAAAGAGGCTGACTTCTTTATCCTCACCTCTAGCTCCCCTTGAGAAGGGCTGCTGACCATGATTTTATCAGTGTGGCACCGAGATCTGTCACCCGCAGTGTCCTGATGTTATTCCTGTATTTAGAAACACCAAGGCATGTGTTCCCAAGGTTCAGCTGGCTGTAGTTTCATGTGATCACTTTAACCGATGTCAGGGGATCCCAGGAACAGCATACCCCGCTCAACCAGGGGAAAATATTCCCGAGTGTTTTATACGTATATGGATGAAACAGTTAATAGTTCTTGACAGTGGTCGGCAAACTCATTAGTCAACAGAGCCAAATATCAACAGTACTTCTTCAAAATAGACTCGCCCAGGCCGAAAACTGACTTCTGCGCATGGGCCACAAAATTTCAATCGCACTCTACGTGCTTTCGCACGTGGTATTTTGTGGAAGAGCCACAGTCAAGGGGCCAAAGAGCCGCATGTGGCTCGCGAGCCGCAGTTTGCCGACCACGGGTATGACAATCATGGTCACAACAACAAAGTTTAAAAAACTTGTTAGAACCCATTGTAATTGCTGACACCCAGTACTTTGCTATGGCTGTGCAGCCAACTAAATATAATTCATTTTCTCCCAGGTCAACACAGTGATTCTTAAGGTCACCTCATGATTTAAAATTTATTCAACATTTCAAAGCTGCTTCTTGCTTCCCCACTGGTTGATTCTAACACTCCAGGGAATAGAGGCAGCCCACAGCCTGCAGGAGATGGGGGATGGGGAGGGGCACTTGTTTGGTCTTTTCAACCAAAAGAAGGCAACATTAGCTGCCATGCTATTCTTGGCATAGTAAGCATGGCAATTGTTCAAAAGGTGGGGAGCCGGCATTTCTGCAGCTGTTGCTGCTTCTCTCCCATCATTCAGTGGCCTGAAGATGCCCCAGATGACAGAAAGCTATGATTGTGTAAAAGTTGTATTCATTTTTTAAAAATATAGTTTTATTGATTTCAGAGAGGAAGGGAGAGGAGAGAGAGATAGAAACATCAATGATGCGAGAGAATTTGTATTCATTTTTTGAGTATTTATTTACTTTAGTGTTTTGAACTCAATCTGGAAATGTCTACAGTTAGCTATTTTGGTTCACTGCTTTTTAATATAATATGCTGCACTTCTTCATTTGTGACAGGGAAAAACTTTTGACTATATTTGCTTATGGCTCCTGAAATCTATATTTTGCTCTGTCAGAACTTTGATATTGGCATTCATCAAGTGATATCTTCTAGAACAGCAGGGACCCCCTAAGACTCTTTTAAGGGGCTTATAAGGGCAAAATTCTTTTCATAATAATACTAAGCTATTATTTGCTTATTTAACTGACTTATTAATTAATTAATTAATTAATTAATTACTTTGAGAGAGAGTTATTAATTAATTAATTAATTACTTTGAGAGAGAGAGAAACATTGATTTGTTGTTCCACTTAGTTGTGCATTCACCCGAAACCTTGGCATATTGGGACGGCGTTCTAACTGAGCTACCTGGCCAGGGCTTATTTTCTTTTATGACTCTCATTCTTTCAAGAGCGAAGTTTCCAGTGCCTCCATGGAGTGTGATGATATCATTGTTCTGACAGCTAATGGAGCGTGCGCTTATATATTCCCATGTATTTTTTGTAATCCCAGTCTTAATTTTGAATGTGACAACTACCAATAGGTATCTCCTCCATAAACTACAGTTGTTCCTAGCCTTCAATATTTATTAAGAGTATAAAAAGGTTCTGAAACCAAAAACTTTGAAAATGGACACAAAAGAAGAATAATGTGGTTATTTGTGTTTACAATAAAATGCCAAGACACTTTGGCCATGAGAACCTTAGGAGATTTTTCTTTTTATTACTCGGTGTCTAATATGCGGTAGTCGTCGGGTTATGAGCTGGCAAGGAAACAGATTTACCTCTAGAGACTCAGGAGAAAAACAAGCTTGCTAACACTAACACCTTGATTTCAGAACTTCTGACCTCTAGAATGATAACACATTTTTTTTCGTGTTTTTAAGCCACCAGGCTTGTGGTAATTTGTTACAGCCACAGTAGGAAACCAATACAGACTTGTTTCAGAGGAAACAAAAACGATTTGTTGACTATCTGCTATGTGTTAGGCCCGGAGCACGATTACATAATCAGGGACTAGGAAAGCTAGGATTCAAATGCAGGTTTGCCTGCATTCGGAGACCTAACTCTTCTCACTAACCACCTTTATCCACCCCAAATAAAATGTTACACACTGAAAACTTATAAATTTATCAAAGGACAACGCTGGAAGTCCAGGCCTAATGCGCTACACCTATCAAGTAGATCTTTAGTAGCCACATAAGGGTACAGGATCAATGTGGCATCAGGACCTTGACCACATTAATGATCTATGGCAACATGGATCATGCCCCCCAATTTAACGGCAGCATGTTCATTTACCTCTGAAATGTATGAATTGTTGAATGTCAAGCTTTGCCTCATGAGAAGGAAATTCTACAGTGAATCACATTCAACATGACCGAGAAAAGATTATTTGCTTTTTTTCTCTTAATTTGATGGGGAAATATGCTGATTCTTCTGGTCTTAAGCTGAATATTTACCTATTATATTGATATTCACCACCCGATTGTCTGTAGAAATATTTTAAAGGCAAGACTGATTTAAAAACATTATTTCGGACGGATGGCATTTGCTTTGGGAGGTAGCTTAAATGTAAATGAGCTTAAAAAAAATAAAAAGCTCAAAGTATCCAAATATTCAGGGTAATGTAAATGCTTCAGAAATATCATTGATTTGGGGAAGCCACATTGCCGGGTCCACACCTTAAGGTGGTGGGTAGCACACAGGATATCTCCATCTTCATTTTGCCATAAGTACTACATATACCCCTCACTCCATTCCAAACTGATGGAAGAAGTGTATGTCAGCCATTTCTGAGTGGATATTAGGCCATACTCAAGATCACCAAATCT
>NW_005871051.1:15840919-15865716 GCF_000147115.1 Myotis lucifugus | reverse complement strand
CTCACTGATAGAAATGAAGGTGGGAGGACGCTTGTGGGGGGCTCTAACAACAGTAATGTAAAGCAGCAATTATAGTCCTGAAGTTTTTGGAAGTGGCTTATCCTAGGGAAAAATCCTAAAGTATTAATATGGAACGAAAATATTCTCTTTTCTAATGCATTGGCCCAGAAGGGACAAATTCAAGCCCATTACAGGTGCTTCTGATTACGCAAAGTGTCTATTGCTGTCCCTTAAAGTAGTGTGACAAAATCATTCAGCAATTTAAAAAAAGCCGAAGAAAAATTTCCCTGATTTGTTAGAGCATTAAAGTTGTAGAAAGCTGCGGGACCCTGTTACACATACAAGATGTTTTTATTCCCCAGATCACCTAACTCCAGTTCCCTGAAAAGGTTAACCTGGAAGATAAAACCTAACCCTGTGTTCTGCTTGTGATTCGTAGATCTCCATTTGTATCTCCTATGCTTTCCCTTCCTAAGAACTGAGAGAGTACCAGCAATGCATCCTCCTAGGCCAAGCCGTGGGCAAACTTCGGGCCCCCCGGCCAGATCCGGCCCGTTTGAAATGAATAAAACTAAAAAAAAAAAAAGACCGTACCCTTTTATGTAATGATGTTTACTTTGAATTTATATTAGTTCACACAAACACTCCATCCATGCTTTTGTTTCGGCCCCTCCGGTCCAGTTTAAGAACCCATTGTGGCCCTCGAGTCAAAAAGTTTGCCCACCCCTGGCCTATGTTGTTCACTATATTCCACAAATGAATGAGATCATGTGGTGTTTATCTTTCTCTGACTGGCTTATTTCACTTAGCATAATGCTCTCCAGTTCCATCCATGCTGTTGCAAATGGTAAGAACTCCTTCTTTTCTTATGTCCATTTCTTACTTTATCACTAGAAGTTCTCCCCCACCCCCTCAGCACCATGCCCAACAAAGATCCTCTTCAATTAACATTGCTTTTCCTTCAGAATGCAGGGCAGGGAGCCTAGATCTGACCCCAGAGGCCAACGATGTATATTGTCCACCCGGTGGTTCATGCCATGGTCATGATTGACCTCCCGGGCATGTCTAGGGCCTGTCAGCTCTATCCATTGAGAGATGCACCAGCGCAGATGCTCTTCTCTACCAGCCTTCCGTGTCGCCTGTGCCGCCTCATTCCTCCAGCGTTCCATTTAAATCAAGGGAGGCATAAGGCTTGCTGGTTTGCATTGTGATGAGATGTATCTGATCGCAGCATCTGAGAGCGCTGGGATGCTATGTGGCAGTGCAGCTGCAGGCATGAATCAATTAATCGGCTATTAGGTTCAGACTCTCAGGCGATGGCATTGTCGGCTTCATGCTGACTTTGTTATACAGTATATGAAATCCCCAAAGAGAATCATACCTTATCTAAACTCTCATTATATTTTATAGTAGAATGAATATGGATCGATAATAAGTTTTGTTCCAATATAACATTAGTTTCAAAAGAATTTCCCCTTTTTTCTCTTTCTCTATCAAGAAATAAAATTATAACCATAAAAATAAAGGTTTTCTACTTAAAGGGCTCTGTGTAAAGAATAATGTTTTCCTTTATAATATTAATATTTAGCTTACATTTTAAAATATACTCAGGTGATTTTATGCAATGTAGAATTAAATGTTTCTCAGAATTTGAACTTACATTGGCATGTTGTTTTTTTTAAATATATTTTTCTTGGTTTCAGAGAGGAAGGGAGAGGGAGAGAGAGGTAGAAACATCAATGATGAGAGAGAATCATTGATTGGCTGCCTCCTGCATGCCTCCTAATGGGGATTGAGCCCAAAACCCAGGCATGTGCCCTTGACCAGAATTGAACCTGGGACCCTTCAGTCTGCAGGCTGACTCTCTATCCACTGAGCCAAATCAGCTAGGGCCATTGGCATGTTTATTAAAAAAATTAACCTTTTTTACATGACAGTGAAATTAGATAATTTATTACTAAGATATAATAATTTTAATTTTTAAATTTAACTTTTTAAAATTGGGAAGTACATCAAATATATAGGAAAGAATAGGAAAATTAAATTATGGAAATCCATTATCTAAATTTTTACTAACTTAGCTTTATTAAAATAATATTATGGGTTGCTCTCCTCTCCCCTCCGGCCCCTGTGATCTCCGGTGCCCACTGCAGACGAGGTGCCAACTGAGGTGCAGAAGGAGAACAGGGCCCAAGTGCCCAGGAAACTCAACACTAAGAGTTGAAATGAGGTGATGGTTTTACCTAGTTTCCAAGCAACCAGAAGACCCACTCACGTAATTCATGAATTCCATGGCGAAACCACTCACTGACTGTTTAAGGAACTGCTTTTTGTTTGAATGACCAGGGTCGTGACCACCAACCCAAAGAACACAAATCTCTTAAACAGCAGAAGAAAAAAAATAATATTATGCCATTTATACACTTGAATAATTTCTGAAGAAATGTTATCCTACAGATATAACTATGGCTATCTTTACTATTTTCCCCTCATCCAATTATCTCCCCTTGCTCTGAGAAGTAACCACTACCATGAAATCAATGTTCATCATTCCCATAGTTTTTATATTTTTACTATGTATACATAATAACTATATAGTCTCATTTTTCATTTTGTCATACTGTACATATCTTTCTCCAAACTGAAACTTAAACCCAGCATTTAAGATAAGAATTTTGTCTTGAGGAACTTGGAACATGTATAGAGCTAGATAAACCCCAAGCCTTTACATTGGGGTGCAAGTTTCAGGTATTACATAAACTCCTGAATTATACCTGCACATGTATTTTTTTGAGAAGTGGGCCCAGAGCTTTTACAACATTCTCAATTCCATCTTTGACCTGAAAAGTCTTCTTTCTTCAAAATTTTGAAATTCCATTAATGTTCAAAGCATTTTAGTTAATAGTGATGTATGATTAAAAAATTGATGATTCTATTGCTAGGCTTATTCTTTTTTTTCTTTTGGGAATGTCTTTAGTGATGTATTTTTTGAAGGCAGGAATGACTTAATAAAACGCATATACCATTCTGACCACTAGAGGGCACTAACACAACTAAAAACAGAGATGGTATCTTGGAGTAAAGGAATACAAATGCTAGAGGAGTTGCTTCCAAGATCTTCACATATTTATTTATCTGTGTTTACAGATTTCTACATCGAGCTTCTAATATGTCCTAACACTTTCATGTTCAAATTATTTCAATGTTACCAGTCTCATAAAAAAACTTGAAGCAGGCCGAAGGGGAGGCCTTAAATAAATGAAGTATACTACAGCTAGATTCTGGCTACTTATCTAGTCATTGCTGAACTTTTAAGACACCAATTGCTGGTCAATTAATTTATATCTTTATTAATAAAAAATAAATAACATGATTTAGAAGTTTACATACATACACAAAAATTGCCTCTTCACCAAGTCTTTACTAAAACTGCTTTGTCATAATTTATGCAACCATTGTATACATTCACTCTTTGGGAATACTGCATTCCAAGGTTTTCTGATTTCTAGTCAGCTAGGAGTCTGTTTTACTTATTTATCCATCCCTTTCCTTACTTGTTTATAATAAGTTGCTTTTTGAGATTTAAGTAATCTATAGCACGGAGTCTTTAAAAAATGTCATTTAATTAATTTTCTTTATTTTACTCTACATTTTCTCCCTAAATCTTTAATTTTGTTTTAATTATTTTGATACATCTCATAGGTATCTACGGAGGAGGTAGCTATTTATTAATTCATTTAATCTACTGAACAAAACAAAGATCCCTCTCCAAATGAAACTTACACTGAGTGGCCAGATTATTATGACCACCCCATCAGTACTTCATTGACACTTCTAAAAATACTGAATATTGAAAACTTCCTAAGCAAATACTCTCAAGGTTTTATTATTATTATTATTATTATTATTTGCATAACTAATTCACTTCATTGTACTGATGGGGTGGTCATAATAATCTGGCCAGTCAGTGTATATTCTGTAGGGTGGGGGTGGAGCACATAATAAACAATGAACATAAGTAACTTGTATCATTTGTTAGAAGATGCTAAGTGCTATAGAAAATGACAAACAGAAGATAAAGAATAGTCAGGAGTGGGGGTTGCAATTTTAAGTAGGTGGGCCTTCCTGAGAAGGAGGTGAGGGAGCTGGTCCCATGAATGTCTGACAAGAGGCAGACAGAATAGCTACAAAACAAATTCCCTTGGGCGTGCCACTGAAGATCCTGGTGTCACCATCGGCCGCCACTCTACCCGGTGTTAGGGGTATTGTGAGACCTGGCTGTACCCAAAGTCTCACTTCCGCCGAAGTGTCCCTGATGCCAAGATCCGCATCTTGACCGGGAGCGGAGGAAGGCAAAAGTGGATGAGTTCCCACTCTGTGGCCACACGGTGTCCAATGAATATGAGCAGCTCTGTTCCAAAGCTCTGGAGGCTGCCCGGATTTGTGCCAACCAGCACGTGGTGAAAAACTGTGGCGAAGATGGCTCTCACATCCAGTGCGCTCCACCTCTTCCTCGTCATCCACATTAACAAGATGTTGGCCTGTCCTGGGGCTGACAGGCTCCAGACAGGCATGCAGGGGGCCTTTGGAAAGCCCCAGGGCACAGTGGCCAGGGTCCACCTTGGCCAATCATCGTGTCCATCCGCACCAAATTGCAGACCAAGGAGCATGTGATGGAGGCCCCAGACAGAGCTAAGTTCAAGTTCCCTGGCCACCAGAAGACCCACATCTGTGGAGCTTTGCTAAAATTAATGCTGATGAGCTAGAAGACATGATGGTTGAAAAGCAGCTCATCCACCCAGCATGCCTGGGTCAGTGGTTGAGCATCAACCCATGAAACCAGGAGGTCACAGGGTTGATTCCTGGTCAGTGCACATGCCTGGGTTGTGGGCTTGATCCCCAGTGGGGAGCGTGCAGGAGGCAGCTGATCAATGATTCTCTCTCATCATTGATGTTTCCCTCTTTCTCTCCCCGTCTCCTTTCCTCTCTGAAATCAATGTGTTTTTTTTTAAAAAAGGAGACAGAAAAGGACTGAGTGGTGAGGTGACCAAGCAATCAAGCAAGCCTAGTGCCCTCATGAAGGAAGAAGGGGTAGGTAGTAGGTAGAAGAGGCTGTGGCTACCCCTTGAATTCCATCTCTAGGCCCTGTAATTCTCATACATTTTTCCACAGAGAATTATCAAGTGGCCTTTCAGCCTTGCACATGGACATTTTCCTCTGAAGGAAAACAGAGGTAGGGAAATTTATCCCATTCAGTTACACATTTGCTTTATTTTTTTAAAAAATCTTAGTAACAATTAAATTTTGCTACCTAAAAATAAAATGTAATAAAAAACTTGTTGAAGTAATTTAAACAATCAGGTCTTACTTCTGAAATAATAACTCTGCATTTTATAGAATTTTATACCTCCTTCTTAGGCATGTTATTTGATTATTTCAATATTATAATAATCTCAGATAATCTATTTTATTATCCTATATAATAAGTGCAAAAGCTGAGGATTAGAAAAATTACTCACTGTAGCTGCTTTCTGACATAGCCAGTATTACAGCTTTCTCTCATATACTTTAAAAATGTACATCTATGACTAAAATTTGATGTCTAAGAGAAGAATATCAATCTTATCTGCTTTTCTCTCACAAGGGTACTTTATAAAGACATATATTAAAGAATATTTATTCCTAATATTATGGAAGAACCTTTGGAGAATTTTTACCTGGAAAATATGCATCCCTCTAACATTTAAAATTCAGAGCAAGGTTGTGAGATACATAGAGAAAACCTCTTCATAGGGCAAATTTGAAAAACTTATCAAATCTTAAAACTTTAGAATGTTTAGTTTTGATCCAACAATTCTACAATTATAAAATTACTCTAAGGACCCTGCTGGTGTGCTTAGTGGTTGAGCATCGATATATGAACCAGGAGGTCATGGGCACTTGCCTGGGTTGCGGGCTTGATCCCCAATGGGGGCATGTGGTGGGCAGCTGATCAATGTTTCTCTCTCATTGTTTCTATCTCTCCCTCCCTCTCCCTGAAATCAATAAAAGTAAAATAAAATAAAATTACTATAAGGAAACAATTAGAGGTAAGAGGAGAGAGTTAGATTGAAGGATATTTATTACCTAAAACATAATAGGAAACAACCTAAACAAATTTTGTTATATCATGACAATGGATGCTATACAACTGTCAAAAATAATGCAATATATCATTTCAGTGACATGGAAGGGCATCCGCTATATAATGAAAGTGGGAGAAGAAAGCAGGTTATTAGGAAAATGTAAGCTATCACCCTCTTTTGATTTCAGATTGTAACTCTATATTGAGAAAAAACTGGAGGTCAGCAACCTTTTTCTGTAAAGGGCCAGATAGTTAATATTTTAGGTTTTGGGGGCCACTTGATTTCTGTTGTGACTACACAGCTCAGTTGCTATAGTGCAAAAACAGCCGTCTACAACATTTAATGAGTGGGCACAGCTGAATTTAGTTCCGGGACTGTAGTTTGCTGACCCTGATCTATACTTGTAAACAGTGATTATCTCTAGGAACTATAATTCTAGATTTAATTTTCTTCTTTTGGCTTTTTTTGAGGAAGGGGAAATTTCTTCCGCCCCTTCTTGAGTTCTTATGGCTGGACTAATAATAGAATTGACCCAAGGCCAGATTAACAGAAGAAAAATCAATTTAATATGCACACATTGGAAATCATAGATGACGCTCTTTGAAATGATGAACCACAAGGCTTTTTATATTTTTTAGAGAAACAATGAATCTGTGAAGAAATGACAGGACAGAGGCATTTAGGTTCAGGTTGCTCATTAGTGAGGAATCTAAACAAAGTTTGGGCTTGGGTATAAGTTAATTAGAAAAAGGGTAGCACGGTTTGTTTATATAAACTCTTTGGTCCTGGATTCTTTAACTCTAGCAATAAGAGTGTCTGTCTTAGGAACCCTCCACCCTGGAGCAAGAAGGATGCCTTTCACAGGGGCAATTTTTATAATTAAAGCATTCAATTATATTCCATTTTTATATTATCACTGATATATTGCTATTTTAGTAATCCAATTAGAATAGGATTGGGTCACATAAATATTATAAAATATTTATCCGAAGAATAACTTAAAATAAAGGTAGTTCTTTTGATTACTTGGTTACTGAGCACCTTCTTTTATAGTCTAGCTTTGGGTGGTGTTTTAACCCCTAGAGTGCAGGGGAGCGTGATCGCGCTCCTCCTGTCTTTTGCCAAAAGTGCCGGGAGCGCTATGGTGCTCCTCCTGCAGTGTCACGATTAGATGCTAGTAGTTCACTCTTTTTTTTTAAAATATATTTTATTGATTTTTTACAGAGAAGAAGGGAGAGGGATAGAGAGCCAGAAACATCGATGAGAGAGATCAATCAGCTGCCTCCTGCACGCCCCCCAGTGGGGATGTGCCCGCAACCAAGGTACATGCCCTGGACTGGAATCGAACCTGGGACCCCTGAGTCCGCAGGCAGACGCTCTATCCACTGAGCCAAACCAGTTTGGCAGTAGTTCACTCTTTATTGACAGATGGCACCTAAGTACAGATTACTTATGATGCCGAATGTTTGTAGTTCTAAAATTGACCACTGGCATTTATCTGCCTAATTTTTTACAGGTACTACGATTTTATAAAATTTACTCAGATTTTGTAGCCCTAAAGCTTTGAAATGGCGTCCAGTTCTAAGTCTTCTTTTATTAGTGATGATGGTATTGCTAAATATGTCAATTCTTGCTGTGAAGATGACGATTTTGTGGAAGATATTGGAGAAGGGTGTGCCTCTATTTTAACATTATATGTTTTGTTCAATTTTTTTTCTAGTATTTTATAATACAATCAGCAAACAATATATGTCAAAGATGAAAACAAATGTAGTAAAGGTTTCCTTAAGTTTTTGAATATGTAACTTCATTTACTTGCAATTCATAATTTTTTTCCTAAACTGCTGTAAAATCAGCAAAAATGCCTTGGAAATTTTAGCATAGTTCCTATTGGTTGGCACTCAAAGGGTTAAATATTGGGTCAGCTTTTCTTGTGATCCAAAATATTTCCTATACAATATGTGCCATCAAATGAAATATCACTTTAATATTATCTTCTGGAAAACATCATTAGGAATTAGGAATTTGGTTGGTAGGACAAGTAGACATTGCATTTCAAAGTATTTTCCAAAAGCTTGTAAATTTTGGAGAATTAGTCACATTCTTTGCTTCCCTGGAAGAGAGAACAACGTGAGTTGATTGTGTCAGTGAAATATCTGCCAGTGTTCTGAGGTCTTCCAGCTTGTGGGGTGCAGTCAGTGGTGTGCTGGTCAGTGTTTAACAGCCAGCATTGGCTGGGAAAAGGGCAAAAGCGTGGGGGAAGAGTCCTGATATGTAGTATTTGCTAGCTTCTGTGGTGTAAGTATTGCCAATGTTGGGCAATTTCATGCTATTGATGGGACTCACAAAATTCTTCAATATTTAATAATCACGTGTGCAAGCCAGCTTCTGAACACCACAGAGTCCAATGAAAATGAGTAGAGCCCCCATCCTATTCACTATAAAAACACCAGGCCCCACGTTCCCACCTCTCTACCCCTCTGCCAAATCTTTCTGGGAAGCTCCAAGTGCTTGCATTCTCCTGGTAGGGCTATTCTGCTGCCTGCTTTTTCAGAGTTGCTCTGTTCTTAACAGCCCCCATGGCTGCCAAGGTTGCTAATGGGCTGCTGTGTGGGCCTTGGCTCTATTCCTTCCACAAGAGGGCTGTGTAGGTAATTTTTTTGTCATTCTCACTTCCATTCCATCAGCAAATCTTGCTGACTCCACCTTGAAAATAGATTAAAAATCATTGATAACACTATTGTATTTACCTCCATCTACCAGACTCACCCAAGGCACTGCCATCTCTTTTCTGGAGTAGCCTTATAACTGGCTGCTCCTTCCATACAGCAACCAGAGCCATTGAAAAATTAAAATGTAATGTTTACATGTGCCAAGCACCTAAAAAGAAGAATTACTTGGCCCTAATTGGTTTGGCTCAGTGGATAGAGCGACAGCCTGCGGACGGAAGGGTCCCAGGTTCGATTCCGGTCAAGGGCATGTACCTTGGTTTCGGGCACATCCCCAGTAGGGGGTGTGCAGGAGGCAGCTGATCCATGTTTCTAACTCTCTATCCCTCTCCCTTCCTCTCTGTAAAAAATCAATAAAATATATTTCTTTTTAAAAAAAGAACTACTTGAACATAAGAACAGACAAAATTCTTTTCCTATCAAGTTGTTCACATGTCAGCATTTAGCTACAAACATGTATCAAAAAACCTCATATTAAAAGAAAAAATTTAAATGGCTATGTGTCCGTTGGTTGTGATAAAATTTAATTTGGTATATAACCACCAATCTCAAGTGGAAGAGGTAGGGTTTGAGTTCATGACTTTGTGACCAAAGAAAGAATCAGTGCTTGACTATCAAACAGGACTTTGTGCTAGAGTTCTGACCTGGGCAACAGGAAGGAATCGGAATCACTGACCTGACCTAGTGCTGGTCATTATAGGTTCTGGGTGGTTTCGGGGGGATGAACTGCAGGAACTGAGATGAGGACAGTTATACTTTCAGGACAACCCTGGCTGGGCTGGGGGAATCTGAATGCCTGTGTAGGGGTGGTCGTGATGAGTGGCTTCCAGAAACCCAAGCTGTAATCCCGCAGTAAAAGTGTTATTTGATTCTCTTCCCAGCTCTGATTACCCTTCAGGGTTTCAACTAGACCATGAAGGGCTGACACCCCGAGTCCTTGCAACCCGAGGATGGCACTGGAGGAGTGAAGAGGAGAGGGACAGTCCCCACTTGCATTGGGAGTGTAGGACAGACTCTGGGAGGGGTTAGTTAGTCACAGGCTGTTACCAGCTTCTGCAGGAGGCCAATTTGGTCTTTTATCATATCCCCCAGGGAACTCGATCAGCTAGCTGCAGCCTGCTCCACTCCAAGCTGCCGCCCTGTCTAAAGTTTCCATTTACACTTATTGTAAGGCTGGCTATGGGATCAGGAGCATCATTTAAAAATAATCTAACTTTCACAATAAGACTACAGGGCATTGTGCTGTGGTGTCTTTGTATTTCAATTTTATTATTATGGAAGAATGGGCTTATTGACAATATTTTTTCCCGACAATAATTCATTAGGTGCTGTCAACAGCAAAAAATCTTAATGGACTTTAGCTATGTGAGCCATATGTGTTATTTCTTTCTTTCTCACCCTCAGGGCCATTTGGAATGAAGGATTCTCAGGAAATGGACAGCATATTGTCAAGTTTGAAAGCATATGGGGCTAAACAGGATTCTACTGAGGGCTCATGGTCTTATAATCCCATATTTATAAGCAATTAAAGTTCACCAAAGTCTATAAAAACATGCCACAGCTGTGAATCAAATTAGTGCCTTGACCTACCCAATTAGACAAAGAAAACATCAATATTATAATTAGGCGGCCAATTTCCTTCTTAGAATTAATGTAAATAGTGATTATGCTTTAAAATCAAATGAACAGCCCTAACCAGTTTGGCTCAGTGGATAGAGCATCGGCCTGCAGACTGAAAGGTCCCAGGTTCGATTCTGGTCAAGGGCACCAAAAAAAAAAAAAAATCAAATGAACACTGTCTTTTCAAACTAGAAGAAAGAAGCCTATGCTAAAAGATGCAAAATTCCAGGTCGGAGAGCGTTCCTTCATGTTTGATTAGTAAACTGACAAGGGAAATTGTCTTTTTTCTTTTTGGTATCTCAGCAAAATCTTCCTTCTGATTCCAGTCAATCCTCTCTTCTTTTATGAGAACTGACTGTCCATAGATTTAAAGTCATTGCTTTGTCAGTTGAGGTTGAAGAGCAAAGAGTTTCAAGATTTCCAGCGAGTCATTGCTCGGTAATTATTCAGTAGTTTCAAACCACACCCAAATGCAGGTGTAAGTCACAGCCAGTCATCTGCCAGTGGAGGTCCTTCATCCTTGTCAGTGAAAGAGATGCTTCAGATCTAGGGCGGGAGCTTCTGTTGTGATGGGATGAGTAAAATTATCCAAGTGCTGTACTCACTTCCTGTCTCTGATTTCTTATCTCATGATTTCTTCTCTGCTGTCTCCATTCACTGGTCAATGATGTCAATTACAGAAACCATTCAGGAAGCATAAACTTGCCAATAAATTTAAGAAATCTAGTTGGAAAAATGTAGAGTAAGAAAGAGTTACTGTAAATTGGCAATGTTTTTAAGTTGGAAAGGATATTTTAGTGATCTTCTCAGATGGCAATGGGGCTCCCATCAAAAGTCTTTTGTCTTTTAAGTAGTAGTTGAAAGATGCTCTTCTTTAATTTCTAAAAACAAGTGGATTTTAAAAAAATGCTTTGCCATGAAAGGTTAGTGGGCAACAGTAGAAATGTTTTTGTGAGTTTTCATGTCTGCTATTCAAAACAAGTCCTCAGAGGCCATGAAATGAGTTGATCTGATACTTGATTAATCTTCAGTCAGGCTATTGATAGATTTGTAGGCTGTTTTACCAGCAGCGTGTGTTGAGATCTGGATTATTTACCCTTGGGTTTAAAGATTGATTTTTGCTTTATTACCCCCACCCAGGGTATAACTGGTACTCTCCAGACAACTTAAAAGACACATTTTAAAAAGATATTTATACAGGAAGTATATAAGTATGCTATAAGTATCTTAGGTAAATCTCTACCAGAGAGGGGCTTAGAATATATCACATCTTATAGATATGGTGACTTTATAAAAAATTAGATTTTCCCTTAAAAATCTAATCCATTTTATGACTCATGAACTTTATTTGGTAGAGACATGTTACCTATTATCCATTTCTTTCACTGTTTTCTGCTATGTTATAAGCTATTTTTGTGACTTATTTTATGTGGATTGCTTCAATCAACTCTTTAAAATATCCAATTACATTTGTTTTCTTGTGTCCCCTAACAACTTTTTAGTTCTTCAAGACCTTGCAAAAATAATTTAGGCTGCTGTGAATTCATTAACAAATTCCCTTCATAATTTAAGATTCTTGTCAGACCTGCTAATGTGTGCAGAGCATATTCAAAATGAGCATTTCCCCTAACCTGCTTACAAAACCAAACCAAATAAACTCCTATTCTTGTCCTAGCTGGTTTTGCTCAGTGGATAGAGCATTGGCCTGCAGATTGAAGGGTTCCAGGTTTGATTCTGGTTAAGAGCACATGCCCGGGTTGCGGGTTTCGGCCTTGATCCCCAGTAGGGGGCATGCAGGAGGCAGCCGATCAATGAATCTCTCTCATCATTATTGATGTTTCTCTCTCTCTCTCCCTCTCCCTTCTTCTTTGAAATTGATAAAAATGTATTAAAAAAAAGAGATACTCCCCATCTCTTTAAAAAAAATTAATAATGCTCAAGACCATAAAAGGGGGAAAAAGAATATAGTTAATATTCTTAGAATATTTATATAGCTATCAGCTAAGTAAAGAGTTAGATGGGAAAGCATTATCAGATATTTATTTTAAAAGCGACATTTCACAAATGGGTCCACATCAAGGTGAAGACATTGCCATTAACTTTGCAGAGTTATATCATCTCTCTCTCTACATTACTATTTGGATATTAGGTGACACATTTTAGGGTGGTATATAGAGTTCACAAGAAAGTCCCCTGAAAATTCACCTTTATAAGGGCTCAGAAACAAACCATCATTTAAAATGTATACTTTATATCACAAATTTGATGTAATATTGATTAAAATGCAGTCCAAAATACACAGCTGAAAGTACTTGAAAAGGAGGCTAGTAGGACACATGGGTTATATAATGTAACCTTCTTAAAGTACTTAGAATGGTGCCTGGCCTTATTAGTAAACACTATATAAGTGTTTGATAAAAAAATAACTTTGAAAAATTGTATACATTTATTTATTATTGATTATCTACCATATGGCAGACACTGAGCAAAGTGTTAGGGATAAATAATGAGCCAAAAAAGAGTAGATCCTTGTCTTCAGTGAACTCAGTGTTTAAAAGTTAAACACTCACTCTGGTCAAATAACTCAGTTGGTTAGAGCATCATCCCGATACACCAAGTTTGCAGGTTCAATCCCCAGTCAGGGCACATACAAGAATAAACCAATGAATGTGTAAGTAAGTGGAAATAGAAATCTCTCTCTTTCTGTCAAATCAATAAATACAATAAAAGTTAGACACTCAAATAATCTCATAAATAAAGATATAAAATGGAGAATAAAAATGCTTGGTACAGTGAAAATATATGATAGTCTCGTGAGTCAAGGAGGCTTCAGAGACGAAGTAAGATTTAAGCTAAGTTCTGTGTCATGGAAATTGACTAGGTCAAGGAGAGAGCATGTGTCAATTCTATGGATAAAGAATAAAAACGGTACCTTTCTTAAAATGGAAGCAGGTTAATTTGACTGATATCTATAATAATAAAAGCATAATATGCTAATTAGACCAGACAGCTGAATGAACTTCTGGATGTCATTCCGGACGTCCTTCCAGATGAAGCCGTGGTGGCAGGGGCTGAGGCAGAGGTGGTTAGGGGTGATTAGGCAGGCAGGCAGAGTGGTTAGGGGTGATCAGGCAGGCAGATGAGCAGTTAGGAGCGATCAGGCAGGCAGGCAAGTGAACAGTTAAGAGTCAGCAGTCCTGGGTTGGGAGAGACACTCCCTCCTCCCGTGCATGAATTTTGTGCACCAAGCCTCTAGTATAAAAAGAATGTGGCTAAAAGGGGTTTTTGGTGAACTAAAGAAAGTAGGTAGGTAGGTAGGTGTTATTTTAGCAACTCTTTTAAACCATGCTAAAATAGTGATGTAGATCTTCATCCTGAAGTCAGTGAAGGACATCAGAGGTTTTAAGTACAGACTGAGTGTTTCTGTGTGAGTCTGTATATATCTGAATGTGTGAGTGTGTGTGGAGAGACTATTTGGAAAGAGAATTCTGGGCCCTGTTTGGAGAATAGAGAATGGGATGAAGTGGCAAGAGTAGATGCAGGGAGATAGTCAAGCATCTAATACACTCGCCCAGGAAAGAAATCATGCTGTCTTGGACTTATGGAATCAAAGTGGTGGCCATGGCTTGAGGGAGAAATAGATTTACTTAGTTATGTCAATGCAAGTTTTTACTGAATTGGATTAGGGGGATAATAAAGAAAGCAGTATTAAAATGGCTCAAGGGTTTTTATTTAATACTAGAGGCCTGGTGTGGTGGGATCCCTCGGCGTGGCCTGTGGGGATTGGGCCGAAACCAGAAGTCCAACACCGCCTGCCTCTCCTGCCTGCCATACCTGCTCATCCTGGCCCCACTGCATCGGCCGTGGGTTCATGCCCAGTCAGTCCCCATCAGGAGAGACTCGTGCTACCACAGCAGCGCTCGCCAGCTGTGAGCCCTGCATCTGGCGCCCATTAGTCAGTTGAGCGGTGCTCCCACTGTGGGAGTGCACTGACCACCAGGGGGCAGCTCCTGCATTGAGCGTCTATCCCCTGGTGGTCAGTGTGTGTCATAGCTATCGGTCTTTCGGTCGTGTGGTCATTCGGTGGCTTAGGCTTTTATATATATAGACTAAAGGCCTGATGCATGAAATTTGTGCATGGGCAGTATCCTTAGGCCTGGCTGGCAATCAGGGCCGATCTGTGGGGTGACCAGCGGGGCTATTGGGGGGTGGCACTAGCCCACTTGCCATCTGGCCCCACCCCCCGATCACACTGCTGCCGCTGCTTCCAGTCGCCTCCCTCTGCGGGGCAACCGGCGGGGCAATTGGGAGGCCCCCGCTGGTACCCGCCTTGGCTGGCCTGGGGCCTGTGGGCTGGGGGAAGCTCCTGCATTGAGTGTCTGCCTCTGGTGGTCAGTGTGCATCATAGAGACTGGTCGTTCCACCAGTCATTCTGCCATTTGATTGACTTGCATATTAGGCTTTTATTATATAGGATGTCCTTAGTTGATACAAGGGACAGTAGGGGAAATGGGAAGTTGGGGGAGGAGATTATAATTTGGTTTTAGATATTTTGAGTTTGAGATACCTTCATGATTATAAGTAGAGCTATGAAGTAGGCAGAGAAGGGGTTTGGGATTAGAGATATAAATCTGTGAGTTAACTATGTTCAAATGGAAATGAAAGCCATGTGCATAAATGAGTTTGTATAGAGATTATAGAGTGATAATACAGACTTTATGATGAATCCTCAAGAATGTCAATGTTTAATGATCAAGTACAGGAGGCAGAGTCTGTGGAGAAGACAGATAATGAAAATGAGTAGCAGAAAAGCAGGAGGCTATCAAAGGCGAAGGTATTTTTAGAAAAAAGGAACACTCAACAGTGTTCAAAGCTGTTGAGAACTGGTGAAGAAAGATGGAAAAAAGAACAATAGGACAATCACTGTTGAGATTGACAGAGTGGTTTGGGGAGTGATGGGGACACAGGATAGACTGAACTGAATTGAAGAGTATATTCTGGAAAATAGCAGATTGGATCAAACTCCTAATTTCTATTTAGGAGTGGAGGAGGCTCATTTGGAAGTTCTCCTTACAGGTTCCAAAATATGAAAAGATAAGAGATAAAACAGTACCAGGAACTGTCAGACACCATGTTAACCAAGTGGTACAAGTCAGCATCATCAATATTAGGATAAACTGATGTCTCATACCTCCTAATGTGATCATCTGAGAAGGATCCAAATGACTTAGCATCTCTGCTGGCCCATGATGTAGAATCTGAATCCAGGCATGAGTAAATAGACAAACCCAAATTGAATTGGCCTATACTTTTAAAAAGATGTGTCACAAAAGAAAAAGGAAGACTGAGGTACTGATCAGGTTAAAGGAGACTAAAAAGACAAGTAAATGCAATATGTGGTATTGAATTAGATCATGAATCTACACAGAAATAAAAAATGCTATAGAAGACATTGTTGGGACAACTGGTGGAATTTGAATATGTGCTGTATACCAGTCTTGTAATAGTGTAAAATTTCCTGAATTCAATTTTTCTCCAGTGGTTATATGAGGACAGCCCATTCTTAGGAGATAGATGCTAAAGTATTTAGGAGTTACAAAGCTCCAAATTGCTTTTGAATGATTCAGAAAACGTAATATTCAGAAAAATAACATAGTATACACACAGAAACACAGACAAAGAAAATATGACAGAATGTTAGCAGTTGTTGTCTCATCTTGCTATTTGTTCATTGTGCAATTTTTCTGTAAATTTGATTTTTTTACAATAAAAAAGTAAGTTCAGAGCTCTACACCACCTGCTAATATTTATTATCCACTAAATGGATCACATACAGATTAGACAAAACAATTTTGGATATTGTGAGTATTAGTAACAGCATTCATCTGTGGCCATCAATATAATTTGAAACCTAATTTCAGCGGTTAGCACAGGGACCAGAAAAGATACCTTCCGTGACCTTTGCTTTACAAGACATTTCTACTAAAATTGCAAGACTATCTTTTGTGTCAAATATCATCACAATGGTCCTACATGAGGATTTGAGCCAAGTAACACCCACAGAGACCGCTCTAAGTGTGATGCTGGATTCTAGGTGGAACGTGGAGGTGAACGTGACCTTCAGGGCTCTCAAGAAGCATGCGGTTCAGTGTGGAGGCTCAGGCAAGATCACTCTGTCAAAGAAATTTGTGAAAATACAATAAATGAACTAAAAAGGTCAAGGAAGGCTGCAGAGCAATGTTTCCCATTGGCCAGAGTAGTAACATGTCTACACCAAGAAAAAAATATTGGGGAAATTTACATACAAAAAAGATATGAGAAAACAACCAACCACCATCCACTTTCATTATCATTTTATAAAGAAAGGACATATATTAATATAAAAGAACTATGAAGGAGAATATCAAAGTAAATAAAACAGTAAAATGAATTTCATTTTATTGAGAGAAAAAAAGGCAGTAGTAAAAGCTTAATGAGTGATGCGAGTGGGAGTTCTGAAAAAGCCAAAGCAGCTTTTTAATTTTGAGAGGAAATATGACTCACCTGAGTCTTTAAGTGGCTAGTCTTTTTAAAAAAATATTTTTATTTATTTCAGAGAGGAAGGGAGAGGGAGAGAGAGCTAGAAACACCAGTGATGAAAGAGAATCATTGATCGGCTTCCTCCTGCACACCCCACACTGGAGATCAAGCCTGAAACTCTGGCATGTTCCCTGAACGGAAATTGAACTGTGACCTCCTTTCATAGGGCAATGCTCAACCACTGAGCCATGCTAGCCAGGCATGGTTAGTCTTTAATAAACTTTGGGACATTCACATGTGGGTAATCCGCATACCGGTAAAAGGCCTTCATTGTTTTCTGTAGCACATCATTGGCATTTAGTGAGCTACAGATGCATAATTGAAGTAAATACAATAAATATTAAATTAAGTAATTAAATAGTGTCTTCAAGGTTTGCTCATTTAAGAAATTTGCTTATTTAAGGGTTACTTAAGTTGCTTATTAAGAAAGTTACTGCCCTGACCGGTTGTTCAGTGGTTAGAGTATTGGCTCAAGAACTGAACCCAACCAGAGCTGTGTGCAGGAGGCAACTGTTAGATTTGTCTCTCTCACATCCATGTTTCTCTCTCTGTCTCCTCCATCCCCTCTCTTCTCTCCCACTCGCTAAAAAAGAAAATAGTTGCATAGTTAACAAGAAAAAAATGTATACGTGTGTACATATATATACATGTATATATGTATATATATTATACTTCTAAATTTTTAAAAAATAATGCTTACGAGGGTTGGAGGTGGTGGTAAGAGATCAACTGAAGGACTTGTATTCATGCATATAAGCATAACCAATGGACGCAAGACACTGAGGGGCGTGGGGGAGGGCATGTGCCAGGGGTAGGGGAGGCCAGGGGGCGGTCAATGGGGAAAAAAAGGAGACATATGTACTACTATTTCTAATACTTTAAACAATAAAATAAAATTAAAAAAAATAATGCTTACAATTGATTTAAATACTGAGTTACTTTATGAATAACTAGTGGCCCAGTGCACGGATTTGAAGAAAATTAATTAGAAGAAATATTTTAATATTGACTTTCATCCTTTCTCTATAATACAAGTGTCAGAGATGAAAGAAAATTAGTAAAATGTATATGAAAATAATATATAAACTGATTTATAAATAAACAATAACAACATGATATAACAACAAAGACATGATATAAAACAACAAAAATATGATATAAAAAACATTGATAAAAACAATGACTGATAAATTGATTAACTTATTCTAATGTCTCCCTGTATACCACATTAAGAGTAAAAACACTTTCAGAGTGCTTGACTAATTTCCCTTGTGATGAAGTATTTACAATTTTAACTTTAATGTTACACGCTCTTCGAACTCAAGAGAGAGCAACATATAACTGACCATGTCTGAAAACGGGTTCAGGTAGGAATATTCCTACTCTGTCTAGAGTTTATCCTTGTGATTTATTAATGGTCTTCAGACATATTATGTCAACAACACCACTTTCTTTCAGCTTCAGAATGTCAACAAAAACAACCAAATTCACGATTGACAATGACAGGTTGAAACACATGAGTGCAATTGGTGCCAGAGAGAGCTTTATATGTATCACACATGTGTGAGTCAACATTTATTTTTAAACCAGAGGCCCAGTGCATGAATTCATGTACCTTGAAAGGAACTGTGGGCATGAGGCTGTGGTAGGCACAGGGGCAGGTCTCGGCCCATCCTCTGAGCCCCCACCCGGCCCCTCCTGACACAGCCCCCAGTTCCCTGTCTGCTGGCAGCCCCGCTCCCACTGCCGCTGCTCCCACGTGCTGACAACACTGGCCTCGCTTGCATCTGCTGACGGCGTGGAGTGATTGGGGCTGGTGCCAGCAGTGAGTGTAAGCAGGGCTGACGCTGTCATCGGGTGTGAGCAACGGCTGATGCCCTAATCGCCCCTCAGAAGCAGGGGTAGGTGGAAAAGCCCTCGGAAACAATCAGGACCAGCAGCCGCTGCTTGCACCTACTGATGGTGCTGACTCATCAGGACTGGCGCCGGGCACCAGCAGTGGGTGCGAGTGGGGCCGGCGCTGGCAGTGGGTGCAAGCGGTGGCTTCAGCTCTGGCAGCGGGGCTGGTGCTGGTAGCAAGTGTGAGCGCTGGGTGGGACTGCAGCGCGCAGGAGCAAAGATTTTCAGTAACCACTGGAGGCTCACCCCAATGACAGTGACTGGTGCCCCGCCTTGGTCTGGCGCCCCTGCTCACCTGCTCCACCATTCCGCTGCAGCCAATGCCCACCATGTTCCACACACGCCCCCTGGTGGTCAGCGCACATCATAGTGACTGGTTGTTCGGTTGTTTGGTTGTTCTGGTTGTTCAGCCATTAGGTCTATTTGCATATTAGCCTTTTATTATATAGGATTGCCAGTGCGTGTCATATGTACTGGCTAGTCGGTCAGTTGGAGGATTGGACAGACATATGGTGGGTCACTTAGCCTTTTATATATATAAACTAGAGGCCCAGTGCATGAATTTGTGCACGGGTGGGGTCCAGCTGGCCCGGCCCCGACTAGGGCGGATCGGGGCCAGGCCTGTCAGAAGAAGGAGATGGTGGGAGGTTGGCTGGCCAGCCTGCCCCAATCGAAACCCAATCAGGGCTTAGTCAGCTGGGTGGGAGGGGCTGCAGGTGAGTGGCTGGTGGGCCCCACCCCTGATTAGTGTGGGGGGCTGACCGGGGGTGGGGCCAACCAGGGGGAGTGGCCACGGGCAGTTGGCCAGCCAGCCCTGCCTCTAATCAGGGTGGGGAGGGCCGATCTTGGGTGGGACCAGGAGGGGGGAGGGTCTGCAAAATGTTGGCTGGCCGGCCCCACCCCCTATTGGAGTAAGGGGGGCAATCAGGGGTGAGGCTGGCCAGGGGGAGGGCTGTGGGCTGATTGCGGTGGTGGGGGCCCATCGGGGGTGGGGCTGGCCGGGGGAGGGGCTGCAGGAGGTTGGATGCCAGCCCCACCCACGATCGGGCCCGTTCGCTGGCTGCAGTGGGCATCATAGCAACCGGCAGGTCGTTCCAGTTGTTACAGTGTTCCAGTTGCTGGCTTTTTATCCTATCTAATAATAGACAAACATGGTAATTAATCGTACCTCCGACACGCTTCCCATTGGCTAATCAGGGCAATATGCAAATTAACTGCCAACCAAGATGGCGGCTGGCAGCCAGGCAGCTGAAGCAAACAGGAGGCTTGCTTGCTCCAGTGATGGAGGAAGCCAAGGTTCCCCGCCTGCCACCACCCAGCTGTGAGCTGCACTCTAAGCAACTATGTTGCAATTATAGAAGCTAAACAATCCCCAAAAACCTGCTTTCAGCCAGCTGGGCCTCAGAGCTGGAGTTGCAACAGTGTTTCAATTATAGAAGCTAAACAAAGCCCAGATACCTGCTTTCAGCAGCCGAGGTCTCAGAGCTGGAGCCGAGCCTCATAGCTAAAGCTGGCTCTCAGTTCCAGTGACAGCCATAGAAGGTAAATAAATCCCAGAATAAAAAAAAAAGAAAAAAAGGAGAGGTTGGGAGCTTCAGTAACCCGCCAGCCTGAAAATGGCCCTCAGCCCCTCACCCAGACTGGCCAGGCACCCCAGTGGGGACCCCCACCCTGAATGGGGTGTGTCCAGCTGCAAACAGCCATCATCCCCTCATCCAGGCTGGCCAGGTACCCAAGCGGGCCCCCCACCCTGATCCGGGACACCCTTCAGGGCAAACCAGCCAGCCCCCACCCATGCACCAGGCCTCTATCCTATATAGTAACAGGGTAATATGCAAACTGACCCTAACAGCAGAAGGACTGGGAATGACTGGTCACTATGACACACACTGACCACCAGGGGGCAGATGCTCAATGCAGGAGCTGCCCTCTGGTGGTCAGGACGCTCCCACATGGGGGAGCTCTGCTCAGCCACAAGCCAGGCTGATGGCTGCCAGTACAGCGGTTGTGGTGGGAGCCTCTCCTGCCTCCTCAACAGCGCTAAGGATGTCAGACTGCAGTTTAGGCCTGCTCCCCGCTGGCAAGTGAACATCCCCTGAGGGCTGCCGGGCTGCCAGAGGGATGTCTGATTGCCATCTTAGGCCCAATCCTCCGGGGAGCGGGCCTAAGCCAGCAGGTGGTCATCCCCTGAGGGGTCCCAGACTGTGAGAGGGCACAGGCCGGGCTGAGGGACCCCCCCCCCCAGTGCACAAATTTTTGTGCACGGGGCCTCTAGTATATATATAGATGCTCTTGCCTTATAATCTCTCCAGATATCCCTAGTTTTAACTAAAGAAGTAAATATAATACCTGTTCAATACGATGCACAATATCACTTTTTGTATGATTACTAAAAACATTTGGACATTTGTACATGTTTCCAGTGAGCATATTTAAAATCATGCTTTCCACTCAATGCAACAGTAAAATATCTTTTGGAGAATTCGATGAACTCACCATTTAATAAAAAAAGAAAGCAATTGCATGTTAGTCAAGCAACTTTGCTGAAAAACAAAAATAGTGGCTTCTTTGTGCCCTATTTCCATTAATACCATCTTTGAAAGCAATGCATTTGCACATGGTTTAGACAAACTTGCAGACATTGGATGTGTATCCATTTTGCATTGCATTTTTAACCTGCTTTCTGCCAATTACCTTTTTGCAACCTGTATAGAAAAGTACATTACATTTCAACCTTTCCCAGTTAAAAAGTTAGGCTCAGTATCAATGGCTCCTTCACTCTGTGACATCTGCTAAAGCTTCCAGCAAGTTCACTAACGATGAAAGTTGTTTTCTTGCTTTCTGACTGCCTTGTCCTGGAGATGCATTGTAAAGAGTGAGGTGCATGTTTAACAGACAGAGGAAATCCTGCACCAAGGATGGCTGTCAATCAAACCAGCTCCCTGCTCTCTTTAGTATAAAAAATGTCGATCAAGATGAATGCAATTGACAAAATAAACAGGAATATAAAACTGGAATAATTTGAGATCTCTGTACTATATCCTTGTCACAAATCAGTGAAATGTGGTTCTTTCGTGATGCCATTAGAATTAGAAATGTATCTTATTATTGGATTTGTAGACAGAAACAGATTTCACTTAATATTCTCAAGGCATTTTGACTTTGCACCACTTGTCTAGTCCAGCCTATGGGATTGAGTAAGAGACTTGTTTACTGATCTAATACACTTCATCTTTAATGCATGTATTACTACAGTTTCCAGCTATTGTTACCAAGATCTGGGTATTACCTATGCTACAACTCTTGGCAGAGGAAAAGGGACTCTGAAAGAGTGATGCCTCCATGTTGTTATCTTACCTTACAATCTTGATAAGTCATCAATACTCTACTCTGCCTCAGTTCATCTCCACTGGGATCATTTCCCAGGGGCTCCCCCTCACCACCACCAACACACACAGGGTGTGAGCTCATTGCACCACGGATATTATGTGCACTAAATTAGTACCTTCCCTAATGATATGTCTAATCTAGAAAATTAGCTCATGTGGATTGCAAGGTGTGAATAGAATGTAGGGACATTTGAGTTTCAGAGACACTGGTGGAGGGCTGGTAAGGCTGTCACTCAAAGCTGTGATGGAAAGACCAATAAAAGTGCAGGAAAAACAGAAAAAAAGATTTGAATAGATTAGATCCATTACATAGGTATTTTCGGAGCTTCGCCTATTGACCCACCTTAGAGAAGAAGTAGGTGAGAAGAAATACTATTAGAAATTAGAGAGTGAAGCAAGAAAAAACAGGAGGAGAGGGCTCAGTGGTGCTATTTATGACAATTGCAGTTCATGCCCATGTCTGCCTTGAGTTAGAACAGACCTTTATACATTTAGAAGCCAGCCACCAGACTTTATAGTTAATGTATAACTTTCTGTCCTCAGTTGCAAGGGGATGGAAGGAAGGATGGTGATAATCTATATGTATAAACAGGGAATATGCTAATTAGCCTGGATATGCTAATTAGTCACGACCAGTCAGGCATGGGCCTAGGAGCCGCCCCCTGCTGGAGTGGCCACCAGTGGAGGCACACGTGGGCCCAGGTGACACCCAGCCTGGAGGCCGGCTGGCTGGGGATCGCCAGTAGGCCTGTCGCGTCCCCGCCCTGTGCTGAGGCGGAGCAGCCCCCAGAGGAAGTGGCCACCAGCTGCCTGCCTGTGTGGCGTGGCCTGTGTGAGTCCATGTCCAGTGCTGAGGTGGAGCTGCCTGCGTCCCTGGCCAGGGACGTGACACTGCCTGCCTGTGTCCCCCTGGGTCTTGCCCAGTGAGAGTGGGGCTTGCCGAGTCTGGGTTTCAAGTGATTTTGAGGCGTGCACAGGTATGCGGGGTCTTGACTCTGGCTCCCACAGCGCACCCAACACTCTGACAGGAGGGAGGAGGGAGCCTGATACCAGCACACAGGACCACACAGCAGGGCGGCGGGACCCCATCCCTCGCGGAATTGGCCATTGGTCAGCTTGCTGTCAGGGGCCTGACAGCCAGGAATCCCATTCACCCGCACCCAGGACCCAAACAGGTTGTTATTGTTTATTTATTAATAAATTTATACATTATTTTCATATACATTTTTCTAATTTTATTTAATCTCTGACACCTCTATTATAGAGAAAGGACAAATAGTGATAGTAAAATATTTCTTCTAATTAATTCCCTTTCAATGTGCATGAATTCGTGCACCAGGCCACTAGTCTCAATATAAAAAGTATAGGCCTATAAATTTGGTGAACAGTTTGGGACAGTCAACCTTTTAATCAAAAATGTAATCTTGGTTTATGTGTGGTTTATTGGGACTAGTCATCAAATATTTCACTTACAAGAATTTTATTAAAAAAAAATTTTTTTTTCAATGCTGCAACTTTATGGCAAAATCATGGAATTGACTCTATCTGAAATGTTATCTTTAATACCTAAAGCTGAATGTATAAGGGAAGGAGAGAAAAGTCTTAATAATTTTACTTTACTACATTTTATTTGCAAGTAAATTATTTTAACACTAGAGGACTGTGCACTGGTCGGGTCCCTCGGCCTGGCCTGTGGGGATCAGGCTGAAACCGAAACTGGCTCTCTGACATCCCCTGAGGGGTCCCAGATTGCAAGAGGGTAGTTCTAGGGTGATGCACCCCAGAATTGGGCTCCCTCCTCTCTGGTTCCGGGTGCATCACCGGAGAACTGCAGCTGCCAAGTCACTGCAGCTCGGCAGCTCCTGTGTTGAGCGTCTGCTCCCTGGTGGTCATTGTGCATCATAGCTACTGGTTAGATGGTCAGACAGTTGGACGGTCACTTGGGCTTTTATATATATAGATATGTGAGCTAAATTGAAAGTACAAATGGAATAGGGTGCAGCTAACCCTTATTTTTTATTGATATCTTCAGGACTATAACTCACCCAGGGTACTTTAGGGCAAACAGATCAAATCAGAGTTCATTCAAGTGTCAACATAATGTAAGAAGAGCATCCTCTCTGTGTGAGGGCGAGAGGGAGGGACAATTCATTATCTACTAATAAAGAATTCCAAGATGGTCAGTAGAGTCCCTATGGCTATTTCTGAAAAATATGTGGGTCAGCATTTACAAGCCTGGCACAACAAACAACTATTTCTTCACAGACTAGAACCAGCCCTTTAACGATCAGAAAGTACTTTGCTAGTTGATCATGATTATTACTAAACTGAAGTCTCTGCCACCATTTGATTTTCTTTTATTTCATACTAGAAAATGGATTACTTCATATTATTGTCATTATTTAACAGTTGGCATTACACTATACTAGTATATACATACACATATACATATATAT
>NW_005871051.1:15791408-15840227 GCF_000147115.1 Myotis lucifugus | reverse complement strand
GGTATATAAACTGCTCTGTAACTTCTCTTGCTTCAACATAATTTCAGGAGCATCTTCTCATGTCAGCCCACATTTCCTGGTTCTTTTTGGTGATTTCAGAGTATGCCATATTCTGGGTATAATTATTTAAATACTCAATCCCAGGATTCAGGTTGATCCCCACCTCCATTATTTTTCAGTTCTTAAAATTATTCATTTAATAATTTTTTTAAGTTCCCAAGTATCTCTCTAGAAAGCATATTTTAGAGTGATGGTGGGCCTGGATACCAATGGGTTGGCCTTAATTAAATACTGAAATAAACCTGGCATGATCCTATTACTGAGTTCTTAGAGACATTGGCTGACCTGACAGAAGCTTAGTAGTTTCAGCAGTACTGATTATTTCCCACTTTTTGTTAAGTTTTAAAATATTTTTAAAATAAATTATATAGTCATTGAAACGTTATATGCATTGGTCATGGTGTTAGGTTTTCTTCTAATATTAAACTTTAATTGGGCAAGGTATAAAATTAAGTAACAGTAGCTAACATTTATTCTAAATTTTCAAATTTTGATTGTGATAATTAAAATTTCACAATTTAATTATCACATTATATATATATGTATATATCACATTATATACGTACTAGAGGCCCAGTGCACAACATTTGTGCACTTGGGGGGGTTGTCCCTCAGCCTGGCCTGTACCCTTTTGCAGGCTGGGATGTCCGATTGATGGCTTAGGCCCACTCCCCATGAGCCACAGTGGGACATCCTTAGTGCTGCCACAGAGGCAGGCCACTGCGCTTGCCAGCTGTCAACCTGACTTGGGCTGAGCGGTGCTCCCCCTGTGGGAGTACACTGACCACCAGGGGGCAGCTCCTGCATTGAGCGTCTTCCCCCTGGTGGTCAGTGCACATCATAGCGACCGGTCGTTCCACTGTTTGGTCGATTTGCATATTACCCTTTTATTATATAGGATATGGTATGCATCGTTGGTATGTGTAGTTGTATAAATCAGATATATACAAAGTTAAGAATCATAATAAAATGAATACTTGTGTACTCACCACTCAAGTTAGGAAATGAAACTTGATAAGCACCTTAGAAGACCTCCAGGGCTCCGCCTCGATTGCATCTCCTCCGTCCCCACCCTGACCCTAAGTTACCACCATATGGCTTTTGTCTGAATAATTCCCATGATTTTCTTAATAGTTTCATCACCTAGTTTTGCTACTGAAGCACACTGGGTGATCCTAAACACTACATTTACTTTTTCTTGTTTTTGAATCATACATAGGTGGTACCATACAGTACGTATGCTTCTGGGGCTTGCTTTTTTAAATTATTCTACTTTTAAGATTTATGCATGCTGATATTTGTAGTAGATTATGCATTTTCACTAATGTACTGTGTTGAGTTACATAACTATATCACATTTTATTTGCCCGGAAATGAATTTTACTGGAAATGAATATTTGTATTGCGCCGAGGTTTTTACTATCATAACCTAACATAATAATGCTATAATAAACATTTTTCTACTCGTCTCCTGGTGCACATATGTAAGATTTTCTGTAGGCAGTGCTATTCATTTTTGACCAAGATACACAGTAAAAATATATTTTTCTTTACAATTCAGTTAATACACACGTAAGTAATGTATGAAAAAAATTTCACAAAACAATGCTTACCCTTACTAATTGCAGTACATTCTGACTTTTCTATTCAATTCTATTTTATTTTTAAATGAGGGGGGTCAAAATCCACAGTTTGTAATATACTGCTTTAGAATATATATAGTGGAAGTATTATGTCACTGTATATGCACATGTCCAAACTTATTAGCTAATGTCCAATGGCTTTTTGTGCTTCTTTCTTCATTTATTTTTCATTCCTTTGACTATTTTTCAGTTGGTCTGTTTGTCTTTTTCTTATTGATTCATACTGTATATATTCTGGATGCCAATCCATTATCAGTTAAAGATATTCCATATATCTTGTTCAATTTGTAACTTATTTTCTTCACTCTTTTAATGGTGCTAGTTGATGAACAAAAGTTCTTAATTTTTTAATCTTCCTTAAGGTTATTGATTTTTAGGCCTTGCTTAAGAAATCACTTTTTTTACCCTGAGGTCATGAAGATATTTTTTAATATAATCTTTCAAAAGTTATGTATTTTGCCTTATAAATCTTTAATTAATCTGAAATTGAATTTTTATATGGTATGAACTAGGAGCCAAATTTCATTTCTTCCATATGGATATACAAAATTATTTCAGAACTATTCCCTGCAGAACCTTTTCTCCACTTCTGCAGTGCCAACTTTATTATATTATCTGTGTGGGTCTATTTCTGGACTCTTGGTTCTAATACCACACTGTCTTAATTATAGCTTTATAATAAGGCCCCATATCTGGTAGGACAAGTTTCTTCAACTTGCTTTTCTTCTTCAGTTATGTTTTTTTTTTAAATATATTTTATTGTTTTTTTTTACAGAGAGGAAGGGAGAGGGATAGAGAGTTAGAAACATCGATGAGAGAGAAACATCGATCAGCTGCTTCCTGCACACCTCCCACTTGGGATGTGCCCGCAACCAAGGTACATGCCCTTGACCGGAATCGAACCTGGGACCCCTCGGTCCACAGGCCGACGCTCTATCCACTGAGCCAAACCAGCCAGGGCTTCAGTTATGTTTTGATCTTGGTCCTAAGCTCTTCTGTACACATTTTTAGAATGAAGCTGACAATTGCCCCAAAATAACCTTTGGAGATATTGATCAGAATTGCATTGAATCTCTAGATCAATTTAGGAAGAAGTACCTTCCTTAGGATAGAAAGTTTTCCTACCCGGGAAAATGGTTTAATCCCCATTTTATTTAGGTTTACTTTAATGTCTCTTAATATGTTTTATAATATTCTTTATAGAGATATTCCACCTGTTGAATTTATTTATGAGTATGTCCTATGTTTTTGCTACTATACATTTGTTGTGTAAAACATGACTTTTAAAAATATTTATTTTATATATACAACTTCTCTTTACAGTCTAAGATTCTATCTATAAATCATTTGAGTTTTATACAGAGATTGCCATATCTTTTATAAATAATGACATTGTTTTTCTTCTTTTCTAATTTTCTGTATTTATTTTTCCTACTTCTTTGTTGTAATATCCTGGAGAACTCAAGAACAATTTGATTAGAAGTGATGATAGCAGGCATCTTGTTTCATTCCTGATCTTAAAGGGAGTCTTTACAACTATTTGTCACTAAGTACTTTGCATGCTTGTGTAAGTTTTGTTGTAGTGAATCCATCTTTGACCAACACTATCAAAATTTGCCTCTAGCACTTCTTACCCTTTTCCGGCTTTATTTTTCCTATTAGCATTTATCATTATTGCATATACCATATGTTCACAACTATTTTATTTTGTGTTTTATTTATGAAGAAAGCAAGCAAGCCATACAACTATTTGTGAAATTGAATGAATAAATTAGTTTTTATATTTGCATTTTATTCTAATTATTTTATAAGGTATATTATAAATATTTACTTTATTTTGTAAGGCCTTTGAGAATTACTAGAAGCTTCTTTCAAAATCAGTATAACTGTTGCTATTTTCTCCATCAACCTGAAAATAAGCCTATTTTTTTTTCTAAAGGAACTACATTCAAGACAAATTTTGGAAGTTTCTTCCAGTGTAGATATTTATTTCCCCAAATAATATCACAACAATAGTGTTTTATACAATTGTTTATAGTAAAGTCACAGTGTTTAAATTATACATCTTATTAATGTGAACATTTATGATATTTTTTTCCTAGGAAGATTTTCAGTTCTGAAGAACCAATTACAATTGGATCAAATTTAATTTATGATTTACTTGATTAATCCCTCCATCTTATTACAAACGTTTTAATGAGACTGAAATCACTCCATTTTAGTACTTAATTGAATTTTTAAAAAATATATTTTTATTGATTTCAGAGAGGAAAAAGGAGGGAGAGAGAGATAGAAACACCAATGATGAGAGAGAATCATTGATTGGCTGCTTCCTGCATGCCCCTTACTGGGGACGGAGCCTGTAACCCATGCATTTACCCTGACCGGGAATCAAACAGTGACCTCCTGGTTCATAGGTTGAAGCTCAACCACTTAGCCATGCCTGCTGGGCTTAATTTGAATTGTCTAGTTCAGTCTAAAATAGTATTACATAGTGGTGAAAAAAGCATATTTCTCTAATAATGAATTAAGTAAATAGTTGGACATATGTGAGCAAATTAATTCTGGACCTCAGATTTTTCATCTCTGAAAAGCCACTTGGTATGCAGGTTTATTTTCCTTTTTCAATCTCCTTCAGTCTTCCTTATGAAGATATTTTCCAAAGAAAGTTGCACTAGGATTCTTCTTTGGAAACATCAGTATTTGTTTTGGAAGATAATTCTGCAAGTCTCTTTGCTAATGAGGAACAGTGTACACATAGGAAATGCCTGGCATTGGGATGGGGGAGAGCAGAAAAAACAAAAGCATCTGAGTCTGACAACATGGTTAGAGGTTGGAGCCTGAGTTGATAAAAATAGCTGAAAGGGTTTTTAAGGAGGATGCTTAATATTCAATTTAAAATCTTTTGTATTTCTTCAATGTAAATATCCTCCATTTCCCAAATGGTCAGAATGTTACAATGTAATTTTCTAAAGTTAATAATACGACACTCATGCGAATATAAAATGAAAGATGTTGTTCAACGCATTAATTAATGCAGGAGAGTTTGATATTAAAGCTAGTTCAAATGAGAATAGACATGAAGCTGAGAGTGCTTAAATGAATTTGCTAATAGATGTAAAGCTGGTTCATTTCTTATAGAGCAGTAACATTTTATGTTTGGGATCAATCTTTTCTATAAGGCAGAATTGAATTGTATCTTCACTGGGTAAACTTTATTTCCTTTGCTTTGGACGAGAATCATTTGAGTTATTACCAGTTTTTTGACAACCCTGAGAGAGTTATAAAACAGCCTGGTTAATAGAAAGATAATCAGCAAACCACACCTGTATAAAATCAGATAACCCCCACAGGGTCCACTGGACCATGCCCAGGCCCTCTCTGAAAGGACACACAGTAATCCCAGTAATCCCTTTTGCTCATTTCCAACTCATGGAGACTTTTTCTTGGCAGAAAAGACAAGTAGATGCCCACTAAATTGTATAAAAATTATGGAAGAAAATTGAAATATTTGAGTTGATGCGTTGAAGGAAAACAAATAGCATGGGCAGAACAGTGTGACAGTTCACACAGTAATCTGACCTGGTGGTAGCTGGAGTCACAAGAATAAAAACCGACTGGGAAGTCTTGGGGGAGGACATGAGAGGTAAACAGTGGCTCAATCAAAGTGACAAGGTGACTACAACCACAGCTGGTAGCTTGGCTGCACTTTTTGTAAAACGATATTCAGTTGTGAGTGGTAAGATTTCTTTCTTTCAACTTCCATGGGGAAAGTTGTGGAAAATAAGTTTCTATTCAGTAATGGCAACATATTCAAACATATTAGTGATTTCATTGCTTTTCCAAAGGTCAGTTAGCGCGTTGGTATCTCTGAATACGACGGCTGCTTCTGGCTTGGCAGCTAATATTAAGGAAAACCGTGAGTAGATGAACAGAGAAGTACTTTTATCAGCAGTGGCTTTGGAAGTAAACCTGCTCATAGTGGTTGAGGAGTCTTCTGACTACTTTGCTCTGTCCCTATCAGAGATTGTGGATCTCTGTTTGATGAGTTTGAATTTGGAGGCAATTACAGAGATCAGATTCTAACTGGAGTCAGGTTCTAACAACCACATCAAAATTTGAAGTTGGCTATTCTAGGCTTTTTAATGCTTTCGTGCCATTTTACAATCTTTGGGAGATGTTCAGGGCTGGTTCCAAGAGGCAGCATAGCAAAGTGGTTAAGAATTCTGCTTCTATTGCCATCTCCCTGAGTTTGAATTATGATTCTATGCCTTACCAGTCACATAGCCCTGAGCAAGTCATCTAACTTCTCTCTGCTGCAGGTCCCCTAATTATGAAACAGGATGATAGGTGTACCGTTCTCATAGAATTGAAGTGAGCGTTAAATAAATCAATTTGTATAAAATAAGCCCGACACATATTAAGTACACATATATATGTTAACTTTTGTTCTAAATTGACAGTTTTAGTTCACAGGATCAAGGTTGATAAAATATTTTCATGAGTAATAGATTTCCAGACATGTTCAAATGTACATATATATATATATATCTGATATATATATATCTGATATATATATCTAATATATATATATCTTATATATATACATACACATACATATATATAAATAGAATAGCAGAGGTGTATGGTATATGAATCAGAATTCTACCAGAGAAATAGAACCAATAGGAAACACACACACACACACACACACACAATACACACAATACACACACAATATGTATGTAACAGGTACTGTGTGTGTGTGGGGAGAGAGAGAGAGAAAGAGAGAGAGAGAGAGAGAGAGAGAGAAAGAGATTCATTGGTTTCAAGGAATTGGCTTATGCAATTGTGGGGTCTGGCTAGACAAGCCCAATATCCAAGGGCAGGACAGCAGCTGCTGGAACTCTCTGCAGCAGCTAACTGCAGTCCACAGGTGGGATTTCTTCTTCCTCATGGGAAACTCAATCTGCACATACCTTCACAGCAGCACCTAGATTAGTGTTTGGTGGAGTATGTAGTCGACTATAGCCTATTATAGGTGACACATACAACTATCACAACAGGCTTTCAATTCCAGATTGCACTTCCAGATGTGTAGGCTTTGAATACAGGATTATGAGGGAGACTTTCATCCTGGGGCTACTCAGATGCATCATTTATTTTTTATTCTGAGAGATACATTTAAGCAGTAATTTGCTAATAATATCTAGCTACCAATATCCAGAAGCTATTTTCCCTTTATTTTTCCCACTTGAGAGCACTTTAAGAAAATCATCAAGTCAGTTGTTCTTGGCACAGGGTTTGTCACTTTCCATCATCCACTTGGGAGCATGACTTTCCTCATTGTAACTGAAGAGAGGCTTGGAGGTGGGGGAGAAGCCTTGTTCCTCTAATACTAAGAGCTCTAGAATCAGCCCTGCCAGTGTCGGTGAGCATCAACCTATGAAGTAAGAAGTCACAGTTCCATTCCTAGTCAGGGCACATGTCTGGGTTGCAGGCTCGATCCCAGTAGGTGGTGTGCAGGAGGCAGCCAATCAATGATTCACTCTCATCATTGAGGTTTGTTTTTTTGTGTGTTTTCTTTAAATCTCTTTCTCTGTCTCCCTTCCTCTCTGAAAAAAATAAAAATATATTTTTTAAAAAAGAGCTCTAGAATCAGAATTTCAGAAGCTGAAGAGCTACCATCCTTCTTCCTTTTACAATAGAGGTGCTGAGGCCCAAAGGATCCAACATCACACAGTAAATGTGTCTGAAATAGGAACACAGCTCTGTTTTCTAATTCCCAGTCGAGTCTTTAATCTCTTCTGATCTTTTCTACTCTCCTGTTTTTGACTTACACATTTCCCTCAGCTATTTCAAAGTATAACCATCTAATGATGCTATAAAACATCTTCAGGCCTTTTCCGGGAAGTTACTATTAAGTCAAGGTAGTTATAATTTCATTATTTTTATTTCTTTTCTAATGTTAGTGGGGTGGATGGTGGAATACTTGATAACATTAGTGCTGCAGATGAGCACAATCAAGTCTAAAGAGAAAATAGATACTTTAGTAGTTCCAATCACTAAAAATCGAAATGAATGTTCATTTTTAAGATGTCTCAGCCTGGTATAAGTAGGCAGAAAGCATTGTTTTGTTAGTGTACAGACCAAACAGTTACAAACATTGTTGTGCAGAAACCAGTAGGATTCTTTCAAGTGAACTCTCATCTGTGTGGACATAGAAGACACAGTCATCTTGGTATTAGAATTACCTATGAGCATGTCTGTCTTTTTACTTGCCCGTACAGAAGCCCTTTGATAATCAAATATCATTCATTTTCTTAAATATATTTTTATTGATTTCAGAGAGAAAAGGTGAGGGAGAGATAGAAACATCAATGTTAAGAGAGAATCATTGACCAACTGCTTACCACATGCCTCCTCTTGGAAACTGAGTCCACAACCTGGGTGTGTGCCCTTACTGGGCATCAACCATGACTTCCTGGTTCATAGGTCAATGCTCAACCACTTAGCCACACTGGCCGGGCTCATTCATCTTTTTAAACCTCTAATGCCTAGAGCATTCTTAACATATATGTGGCAATTAATATATGAGATGAATTAAGTGTACTCCTAGAATTAAGTATTCTGCTTGCTTTAAAATAGGTGATTGGTGATGGCAAAAACACTTCCCAGTTGTTTTGAGATGGAACAAATAGTTTGTGCCTTTTGAAGTTCTTTCATGACTTCCTTCTTTTTGTCATTCCTTCATTCACTCAACACTTATCTATTGAGCACCTAACTTATGCCAGTCTCTGTTCTAGAATTTAGGAAGAGAGCAGTGAATAATATGCAGTTCTTTGATCCCATGGGGGGGTTATATTTTAGTAGAGTGATATAGACAACAACAGACAAACTGATATATAAATCATGGGGTGATGAATGCTTAAAAGAAAAGGAAGAGGAGGAAAAGAAAGGGGAGAAAAGGAAAGGAAAGAAATTAAAAAATCAGATTAAGAGTTTATACTTATGGAGAGTGATAGAGAGAGAGGTTGCCCTTCTTATTCTCAACAATGGTTTATCTTTTTTTTGTATGTTTTTATTGATTTTAGAGTGAGAGAAAGGGAGAGGGAGAGAAACATTGATTGGCTGCCTCCTGCATGCCCCCTACCAGGGATTGAGCTTGAGACCTGGGCATTGAACTGGCAACCTCTTGATGCATGGGACAACGCTTAACCAACTGAGCCACACTGGCCAGAGCAAACAATGGCTTGTCTTTTAAATCCCTTTGACAATCATCTCATAATTCCTTTTCAATCTCAATTCTCCAAATATGGAATCCCAATCTCTTCTATCTCAAAGCCTCACACCCTCCCAGTAAGAAAGAAAACTACTTTCCTTCTTTTGAGGCTTGATCTTCAACCAAACACAAATGCAGACTTCCCTTTGCTGAGGATTTTCGGGCTCTGAAGAAGGGTCAGTGGGTTCTACTCCCTCAAGGTGGGGGAAGTAGCTGAACCATCAAAAGCTATAGCTAGGTTCCTCCCAAATTACCCAAAGGCAAACTCTTCCTACTAGAGTAAACATTAATTTTCTTCTAAGAACAACACAGTACCAGTATAGTCTCCTATGAGGAAATAATTTCTCTTTGTATTGTGACCTTGATTGTCCTGCTTGTGCAATAACAACCCAGGACTTATTATGATAAGAAGCATGTGACTACTTCCTGTGATTGTTTGAGTTTGAGAGCCACAACCTTACCTGAGAATGGTTAGGGAAATCCCCAAGTCCTTTCTGATAGCAGCTGGGAAAGAAGGTCTCAATTAATCTCTCCACAACCTCAGGTATACAATTTGGATGTTAATTCTATAAGCTAAAGGGATGAAAGAATTGCTTATAAAATCAAAGGACAAGAATCCTCACAGCTTAGCTTTAGGATGAATTTTGAAATAATGATAGGATGTATTGATGACAGCGCCAATAAAGGAGTTGGGAATAGTAGTCAGAAAATGACTACAGGTTCTTAGATTAGAAGCAATGATCTCTGTACTGAAGTCGTGGAAATTATGTAGGAAAAATCAGAGCTAGATTCAAGGCACAGTATAGAAAGAAGTTATAGAGCTTTGCAACAAATGAAATATTAGGCATGATCAAGAGATAACCAGCGTTTCAACTTTGGGAACCATGTAAAAGAAATAGGGAGAAGGAAAGAAGTGAAGGGAAGATAAGGGTCAGGATGGTGGGGCTGAGGAAAGAGTCCATTGTGAACATGTGTAGTTTCGGATGTTCACAGACATCCTGTACTGTGCCACAGTTTCTCAGTCCATGAGAAAACTTCTCAGAAGCAGTTTCAAAATAAGTTAAGAATGTGAGTCCTGGAGTTAGATGTCAGTTTGAATCTCACCTCCACTCCTTGCTACTTATATGACTCTGGCAAGTTACTCTTTCTGCTCAGTGTCTTCATCTGTAAAAGGAAGTGAATAATTCCTTCCTCATAGGAGGTTAAATGAGAGGATTAAGTGAGAAAATTTAAGTAGACCACTTTTGAATATTTCCTGGAATACAGGATAATGGTATAAGCAGCGGAGAGGTCTTCATCTTCCCTGGTTTCTAGTGGGAGTGGAATTCTTGCGATATCCAAGAAAAAGAATTTTCTGAGACTCACACGGGAGAATGAGTGGTTTTTATTTCTGTGGAATCGAACGCCTGAGTCTCCAAGGTTTCATTTCTCTCAGTCCTGCCAAGGAAGAAGCCCCATTTTGCCTTTTGCAGGGCTAAAATCAGAGCCAGCATCCAGAATTTCCTTTTCATGTCTGCACAGTCCAATATAGCATCAGGCTAATTTAATTTGTGCTTCCCCACAGCAGTCCATCAGTCCATTGCATGTGGGGTCTGCAGGTCCACATAGCCATGCCAGAAACATGGACGAATGCAACGAACCAAGAATAAGCCAAGAGCACAAGCGCAGCAAGAAAGAGGACTCCTTTGTTTAGGAGACTACGTGTTCTTAAATTTTTGTGCACTTGCAGCGGCCATGTCCATTCTGGCCAATGATCTTTGTCCCAGGTGTGACTGACAGACAAATACCTTCCCTATGTCACCCCGACTTTACTGGGCATGCATCTATCTTCCCTTAGTTGGATCACTTCCCTCAGAGTTTTGCTGGTGTTCCTCGGAGAAAGTGAAATTACAGCTTCCTGATGAAGCTGCCCAAATGACATGCTTATAATGTCTGGCTTGCCCCTTTGCTTCTTCCCTATTATTAATAACTAGCTAATTACAGTGGTATCAATGGTATTTAAAAGTCATAAGCCTTACTCCTTGTTCACTGTTTTATTCAACCTTACTTAAAATACAGACCCACATAAAAATTCTACATTAACAAAATTGAGTATATATATATATATAATACTGTACATTGAAATATGCTCTGCAGACTAATTGAAGATACTGAAACATTTTAGACTATCTAGTAATCTTTTCACTCTGGCAGTTTGGTATATACAGGCCTTATCTGAGATTCCAAATTAGCTTTTAGAGCATGAACATAATTTTGCCTGCTAGGCAGCCAATCACCAGTATTGTGAATGAAACAGGCTGTAGGAAGAAATGACCACGATGGATTGAGACCATTAGAAAGGGTCAAGAGCATGGAGATATTTTGTGGTTTAAAACTAGAAGAAAGCAGCAATGTTTCAGTGCTAGTTAGGTACTATCCACACAATTGTCCTATTAAAGTTGAAATAACATTGTAGTTGAGCCTTTACATTTAGGAGCTTTATTATGGAATAAATTTAAAATCAATACATGTGAAGTTCAAGAGAGGGTCATTGCATGAAAATGTTGGTAGTGGTAAAAAGTCCTACAATAAATGCCTAGAACACGAAAGTTTACACTAAACTTCACATTTAGAGATGAGGCTAAGACAAAGGCTAATGTATAAAAATGGGTCTGTATAGAGAATTCTTAAAACCTAATGAACAAAATTTTGAGATCTTCTTGAAAAAAAAATCTGCTTTTCCTATTACTGAACTCTCACCTCATAACCCATTTAACCCAAAGACCAGTTGTAGTTCATCAGGGTTAATCTTTCACAGATACCACCTGGTGACAGTGGGGGATTTCTTTCTTAGAGACAGACCGTCCAGAGATGAACAGTCCTGCTTTCTTCCTTCATTGTGATTTCCCTCCCCAATTTATTACATCAAGTTCATTTTTTTTACTGTTTTATTTAAACATATTTTTATTGATTTCAGAGAGGAAGGGAGAGAGGGGAGAGAGATAAAGACATCAATGATGAGTGAGAATCATTGATGGGCTGCCTCCTGCATGCCCCCTACTGGGGATCAAGCCCACAACCTGGGCATGTGCCCTTGACTGGAACCAAACCTGGGACCCTTCAGTGCACAGGCTGATGCTCTATCCACTGAGCTAAACCAGCTAGGGCAAGTTCACTTTTTAAAAAATATCATATGAAGGTTATACACCCTGGACTAGACACAAAGTCTCAGAAAGTTCCTTCCAGCCATTGTGACCCCACTTCCCCTGAAATCTCAGGAGGCCTTTGTTACTGAGGTTAGTTGTGTTGTCGTTCTTTTTTTAGGAATAAAAATAATTTTAATTTTTGCCTTTATTATGAAGTTTCATAACATTGCTCCTTTTTGTTGCTGTAGCTTTTGCTGGCTCTAAGATCAAAGTTGATATATCCTTCGACCTTCTGTGATTCTTTTTTTGGGGTACCAGACAAATATTACATGGACCCAGCCACTCTGCCATTTTGTTTTAGGGAAATTTTGAAGAGTCTTCCTCCTCATTTTGAGAACACAGATTTTTTTTTCTTTTTACAAATTCACTGAGCTGAACTGTCTATCCATCATTACTCCCAATTTTCTAATAAATAAGCTTAGAGTTAAATACAAACTAGTGAATACTTTCTGAGTGATTATTTGTTAGATTTATTTGTTTCTGTTTGGATTCATTTGGGGAGGTTAGTTTTTCATTCTCTTTTCACTTTAGTTTTTGAATAGGCAACACATGTATATAGTCCAAAACAGAAAAGTATTTTAAAAATGTATACTTAGAGGTATCTCACTCCCATTTACTCATTTTATCCACATATATAGATAACCTTTATAATTAGTTCTGGTTTATTTTTCCTGTGTTTCTTTTTACAAAAATTAGCAAATATATATAAGTTTCTTTATATTATATACATTATTTTCCTTTATTCTTATGTAAAAGATAGCACAGTATAAATATACTTTTGTTTTTTAACAATAATAGCAGTTCATAGGGCTTTTGTCTATTCTTTTTGTCAGTGTCTCCATAATACCCCATTCTGTAAATATTATAATAAATATTTTTACTAAAAATCTCAAAATAAACTTACAATGATGAAAACTTCATATTATAGAATTTGTTAAAGATAAAAAATTGATGGAAGAAGCATATTGGGAAAGATTAGACAAGATTAGTTATTCCTCATAAAATAAAATTTAAAAAGCTAAAACTTCACATAAGATTTATGAATTCCTAAAATCAGATACTGGAATCAATCGTATTTTTTACAAAATTTATATATATATCAAATTTGACCTGGGAAAACTGAGTTTGCTAAAAGAGCTACTGGAGAAAATAACCCAATAGTCGAAGCTATCACTGGGAAAATACAATGTTCCCCCAAACTTTCATAGAATAATCATAGCTTCAGAGTAATATTTAAGTTAGAAAGAATCAATCTCACCCTAGCTGGTTTGGCTCAGTGGGTAGAGTGTCAGCCTGTGGACTGAAGAGTCCTGGGTTCAATTCTGGTCAGGGGCACGTATACGGGTTTCAGGCTCCTGGCCCTGGTTGGGGGCATGCAGGAGGCAATCAATCTGTGTGTTTCTCCCACATCAGTATTTTTCTCTGTCTCTCTCTCTCCTTTCCACTCTCTCTAAAAATCAAGGGAAAAAATATCCTTGGGTGAGGATTTTTTTAAAAAAGGGACTGATCTCAGTAAAAAGTAATTTCAGTTACATTAAAAAAAATTTAAAAAAAGAACAGTATAGAAAATTGTTCTAAGAATCAAATTGCCTTAATGGAATAAATTCCAGAAAATACTTTCTTGATGAAAATTGATCATGTTTGTATAATTTCGCTTAAAATACTTTATACAGGATCAAATTATCTACTGGGACAGTAGGTAATATTTACATTCTATATAATAAAAGGCTAATATGCAAATCGATTGAACAGTGGAACAACCAGTCGCTATGATGTGCACTGACCACCGGGGGCAGACGCTCAACACAGGAGCTGCCCCCTGGTGGTCAGTGTGCTCCCACAGGGGGAGTGCTGCTCAGCCAGGCTCATGGCTGGCGAGCTCAGTGGTAGTGGCGGGAGCCCTCTCCTACCTCCCGCAGCAGTGTTAAGGACGTCCCCTGAGGGCTCCCAGACTGCAAGAGGGCACAGGCCAGGCTGAGGGACCCCACAGGTGCACAATCAGGGCCAGGGAGGGACGCGAGAGGTTGGCCCGCTGAGGAGGGACTGTGGGAGGGCTCCAGGGCATGTTGGGCCCGTCTCGTTCAGTCCCAATTGGCCGGACCCCAGCAGCAAGTTAACCTACTGGTCAGAGCGTCTGCCCCTTGGTGGTCAGTGCATGTTATAGCGACTGGTCAACCGGTTGACTGTCTACCCCCTGGTGGTCAGTGCACATCATAGCAAGCAGTTGAGCGGCCTTAGCATATCATTAACATATTTTGCTGTGATTGGTTGAACGGATGACCAAATGACTGGACACTTAGCATATTAGGCTTTTATTATATAGGATATATATATTGTGCTATCATATCCTGGGTTCTTTTCTACTAGTTCTGTCCTTGACTTTTTTTTTCTCCTCTTCTCTTTACTATCTTCTAGAGTCTTTAATGTATTATTTCAGGGCTGCTTAATTATGAATCAACTAATCTTTTTTTTGAAGCACTTTTTTTATCCCATTCCACTTCCCGACAACTCAAAGCCTTCTTGCTTTTCAAGCCCTTGACTTCATCAGGTAGGTTGGGCTCTCTTCTTCCTTCTTTCTGTCACCATCATGAGTCACATATCATCTTTGCTGACATTTGCATATTTCAAATATTCATTAGCATGTTGGAGAGAGGAACCAACCTTCTCTGCGAGTCTCCTTACCACATTTTAAAGAGACTTATCCTGACCATCTGGCTCCCTGCCTCCAATCTCTCCCCTGAACAAGGCACGTTTAGCCCATCTCTGGCTGGGGACAATCCTGTTCTTGGTTGAGTGAACTCCAGAAACTTTTGGTGAAGAGCTCCAATGATTAAGCATCTTATTAATCCTGCTGCCATTTCCATGGCACTATTGCTATGATTTGGTAATCATATTTAGGCCCATGCTTTGATAGATCTTCTTTCATGTATCCCAATTCCAGACTCTGTATACATTTTTTCATTTTGTGTGTGTGCTTTGTAATCCTCACCCGAGGATATTTTTTCCACAGATTTTTAGAGGGAGTGGAAGAGAGAGGGAAAGACAGAGAGAAATATCGATCTGAGAGAAACACATCGATTGGTTGCCTATTGCACGAGCCCTGTTCAGGGCCCAGGGTGGGGAGGAGCCTGCAAACAAGGTACGTGCCCTTGACTAGAATTGAACCCAGGATCCTTTGGTCCGCAGGCTGATGCTCTATCCACAGATCCAAACTGGCTAGGGCTGTATACCTTTTTTCTCACTTTTTGCCTGAACTTCTGCTTTGATAGCCTGCGTGGTACTCCAGTCTCATTAAGACTGCATTATCAGCCTTTGTAAGGGTCTGGAGCCCAACTTTTTAACTCTAGCCTTATGTCTGGAACCCCACTTCTTGTTTCCAGAGCTTCCTGATGCTTATCAGCTACCTACTTGGCTAGACCTCTGAGTATTACCTGGTCAGACTACCCATCTCCAGGCTCCGCCTGTTTAGTGGAACACACACCCTTTATCTCAGTTTGAACCTCCTAGCCATTGACCACCTGACTAGACTCCCCTCCAGATAGGTCTTAGATCAGGTTATAGTTCTTTCCATTCTTGAACAAGGGCTCTACTCTCTAGCATCTGTTCAATTCTAGGAAGTAATGTCTTATTCAAGTCTGGGGTTAAGCTTTCATTCCAAATTCCCACTTTGACAAATCCTTTAACATATTTAAGGACCTAAATAACATTTTAACCTGTTATTATCCACTTTTGGGGGATTTTATCCATTAATAATTACTTTCTTTTGGGAGAGATGATTTATGACTTGTTGTTTGCTCTATAATGCTCTTTTTTATTCTTCAAATAACGAGTAATATGCCTACTGTCTACATCACTGTTTCTAAAATAGGTTATCCATGATTAATTTATTGAAAACTTGCTATATGCTAGAACATGTGGGGCACAAAGATAAATAAAATGCAGTACTTGTCCTTAAGGAGCCCACATACCACCCAATTACAATGCAATATGATAAAAGTTTCACCAGATGGGATATGCAAGGAACTCTGAGAGCAGAGCAGGCTTGACTTACCTGCTTTGGAGCAAGAGGATCAGGGGTTGCTTCACAGTTTGAGTTGGTTCCTTCAGGATGAGTAAGAGTTTGCCATAAAGAATAAGATCTGCCTAGCTGAAGAAACAGGAAGTCAAAAGATACCCAGGCATGCCAGAGCATGGCCCATTCCATTGGAGGAAGCATGAATAATTTGGGTGGCCCTATTGTAAATTCTGTTGAGGGGGAAGAAGCTGGAGAGACAGGTTGGGAACTGGTGGTGAAAGATCTTATGCTATGCTATGCTATGCGAAGGAATTGGGGCCTGGTTCTCTAGGGACCTACCCCAGACAATTGAGCAATTCCTCAATTGCCTTATGGAATAATCCAGTCCTTATCACTTGCCAAAAAATGTATTCATAGAATTTTAAGAAATCAGTAAGACTTCTATGCTCTAGGACTTACATAATGGTATGATTCTTCTAAAAGGCAGATAGAATTCTAACCACTGTCCTTGCAAATATCTTTTCTCACATTTACATACAAATGTATTTCCTTCCTTTGTGGCCACCTTGTAGAAAACTACACTTAATATCAGATTTTTATGATATTCTGATTTTTATTTAATGACTTATATTTTAATTTTATGGTGAGTATAGATTGTTTTAAGGAGAGTAAACTTTTGTTTGTGTGTGTATTTGTTCATGCAAGCATGAAACCACAGTGCGTGAGCAAAAAGAGGGGAGAGAGAAAGGGAGAGGGCAACTGAAAGAGTTTCCTGTTGTACTGTGTACATTTGTATTTTTCAAAATTGTTTTGATCATATATGACTTCTTCTCTTACTCAAGTTAGAGTGAGCTCTGAAAATTTTCTGGAAAAAGACTAATTTAATTTTAATATATAGTTCTATAAAAGAAATTATCTATCATGAACATATTTTCAAAACTTTTCCCTTTTACAATATTTTTCAATAGCTGTGCTCTAGGGAAGCATCAAAAATACTCCTGAGAATGGTTGATTCTCTGCTTTGTTTGCACATGTGAATCTTAATAAAATGAAGTGGATTGGATCATTTATTTTTTCAACATTTATATAGCATTGCTATATACAAGGCACTTGGCTAGGTGTTAGTTTACAAAGATAAAGGGGGATTTTTCTTCTTTTTGATGCCATCTCGGTATCTATTAGTGACTTACTCTTCTATCCTCCCAGCTTGAGGCTGCTTCACTGTAGTGGGCTTGGGCCACTAGAATTCATTGACAGGACCAAGTCAGAACTGAAAATGCCTGGACATTTATGTTCGTCCAGGGAGACAATAGCCAATGACAGAGAGATGGGATATTATCTGAACTTGCTTCTGTGCCTGGCTCCCCATTCTCTTTCTTGCTTCCTCCACTTCCTACCAATTTCCTGAAAGGACGGAGGTAATTTATAAGCAGAACCAAACCAATAGCACACAGATATAGATATATGTATCTATATATATATATATATATATATATATATATATGTATCTATATATATAGTCAATTCTTGTATTCACAGTAGTTATGTTCTATTAAGTTCCTGTAATTAAATTCCTGCAAACATTTAACTTAGAAAATACTGAACCATTTCTCCTAAGGGAAATACAGAGTTGGGTTCCTGTGGTCACACTAGTCATAATGTTTTCATTATTTGATCAATATATAAACTTGTCTTATGTGTGTTTCTATTTAAAGACACTGTGTGTGTGTATGTGTGTGTATTTGATTCATTAACATTGAACTCATGCCCAACAAGACTATAACTCATGCCTAAACAAGCTTATCTAACACATACATGTTCTCTAATGCATATCACAACCTCTTACACTGAAACAAGAAGGTTGAGATTTGCTTGTTTGACCTCAGATGGGAACATGCACATTGGGGGATTCAACTTTTTTGCTACCCTGCATTTCCATAAGTGACTGAAAAAGCACCATGAGTATTGGTTTTGAAATTACCAATAAATTTTAGCAAGCACACAAATTGCAAATATAGAATCCACAAATAATGAGGATCAATTGTATATGTGTATGTTTATATGTAGTATATATGCAACACATACATGTATAAATATACATATACTACTTATGTATATTTACCCTCTTGTTTCAGCTCTCATACTGTAAACACATGTCCTTTTTGTGGTTTATTTAGTGTCACATTTTTGTATTTTTATGCTTTTTTACTGTTTTAAAATGACAACCCCACCCAGCATAGTGCTAAAAGCTGCATAATGTTTCTAGCAAGAGGTTGTGATATGCCTTAGAGAACATATATGGGTTAGATAAGCTTGTTTAGGCATGAGTTATAGTGCACGAATGTCCTTCAGCCTGGCCTGCAGGGATAGGGCCAAAACTGGCTTTCTGACATCTCCCGAGGGGTCCCAGATTCTGAGAGGGTGGTTCTTGGGTGACACACCCCGGAATCGGGCTCCCTCCTCTCTGGATCCAGGGTGCAGGTGACGCAGATTCGGGGCCGACAGTGCCCCAGCAGCAACCTAACCCACCGCCAATTCCCCGAGGAATCGGGCTCCCTCCTCTATTGGTCGGAAAGTCTACCCCCTTGGTGGTCAGTGCGCATCATAGCTACCAGGCAAATGGTCGAACTGTCGGACAGTCGCTTAGGCTTTTATAAATATAGATTACCTACATATACATCTATATTGTCAAAATAAGGATGTTCAACTCTGTAGAGAATTTATATGAGTTTATTTGAATTTATTTGAGGCAAATTAAGGACACGCTGTGAAGCAAGATCCCAAATGCTCCAGAGAATGACAGTTTTGCAGTTCCTTTTATACATTTGGAATTAAGGAGGGAACATAAGGAAGATTACAAGGTGGGAGAAAGCCAGGTAGGGAAATTTCTATGATTGGATTAAAGGATTGTTAACAAGATTATTTGTTCCCTTGAGGGTGGTTACCCTTTGAGGGGTTTGAAAAACAGGATTACTCTGGCATTTCAATGGTGTGAACCTTGATGCACAAGAATAATGGACAGGTTTGACTATAGAAGTTATAGGCCTGGGGCATGACTACCCACTATGACCTGCTCAGTTAGGAATTTATGACCAGGTCACCCTGTAAATTTACTCTCGGTCATTGGACTTGTCAGATTTATTGAAGAGCCCCTTTTTCATTCATAATATAAACACACAGTACAGGCTGGGAACTCAGGCAGGAGTTAATGCTGCAATCTTGCAGAATTTCTTCTGTAAGAAATCTCAGTTTTTGCTTTTAAGGCCTTCAACCAATTAGAGGAAGCCCACTCATATTATTGAAGGTAATCTCCTTTATTTAAAGTCAACTGATTGTAGCCCTACCTGATTTGGCTTAGTGGATATAGAGTCAGCCTGTGGATTGAAAGGTCCCAGGTTCGATTTCGGCCAAGGGCACGTACCTCGGTTGCAGGCTCCCAGCCCTGGTTGGGGGCATGTAGGAGGCAACAAATTGATGTGTTTCTCTCACATTGGTGTTTCTTTCTATCTCTCCCTCTCCCTTCCACTCTCTTTAAAAATCAATGGAAGAAATATCCTCGGGTGAGGATTAAAAAAAATAAAGTCAACTTATTGTAGATGTTATCCACAGTTACAAAATACTTTCACAATAAGACCTAGATTAGTGTTTGCTTAAGTAACTAGGATAACTATAGCTTAGTCAAGTTGACACTAAAACCAACCCTCACACCATGTAAGCAACTTTAATCTGAAGTTGGCTTCTCCATTTTTAAAATGTCTTTTGACTATTTGGTCACCAGATATCTCCACTGACTACTTCCTTACAGAATTTCTATCCCACCAATGGCTAGAGACCTTCCCTTTCTTTAGAAATATAGGATAACCTTCATTTTGCTTCTTGGGATTATGCCTCCAGGGTATCATCTTTCATCTAAAATAATTTAATGAAGTATTTTCTCACACAGCTATAAAAATAATTCAATTTCAATCTTTTTTCTATCTAGATGAGGAGTCATAAAGGGTTAATGGTAGATTTGAAAAGGCTCTTGAAGAATGAGTAGGATTGGAGGAGGCTGAGATAGACTGAGTTTGTGCCAGCAGGAGGGACAAGTGTGAAGAAGAGCCCAGGGGTGAGATAAGTGCAGAGTATAGTCATGGAAGCAAAATTGTTCTTGGTTGGCTGGACTTTAAAATTCATGTGTGTGAGCTGTGGGAGATGGAGATGGAAAGGTGGGCATGGTTGCAGAAACTTTTGAATGAAATAATTGGTGATGAGTTGATTGTATGAACACAGCAGCCTAGGCATTGCTTTTATTTTCATTTTCACCTACTCCCACCCCTTAACCTCCTCTTCTCCTCCTTAAAGAACTAATGACTCATTGTATGTCCAGACTGACTTTCAATTAAAATCTTTGAATACAGGCTGTTGGGCAGCAAAATTTGTCAACCCCTAATGTGTCTCTCTGGCATGAGGATTATTTTATTTTTAAGAAACAAAAAAGAATAAGGAAGAACCTATGACAATCTCCCTTACTGCCTAAAAGAAATTTAGATAGAGGGCCTGTTTCAGGAAGGGAACTATCAGCATGGATAATGATAGTATAATATGTACTAGATGTGGCAGGGAAGACTCAGCAGGGTCTAGAGGTCAGAGTCCACTCTCTGTCCTATAGAATCTATATGACCAAGCAAATACTTGTTTACCAAACATTTGCTTCTCCATTGCCATGTACAGTACCTTCCTTGACCCCTCTGAAGTTCCAAACCACTATCAACTTCTTAGCTCAAGATGGCACATAAGCTTTACCTGCCCACCTTGCCCTTGTGCTCCATATTCTTATAGATCCACCATATATATATATATATATATATATATATATATATATATATATATATATATACACATAATTAAATTTGGTTATTTTTTCCTGCTAATCTATGTCAATTTAATTATTAGACGAGCCAGAAGAACTTAAAAATAAGGAGGAAATTTTTTTCCTCTCTGACAAGGCTCTTGCTATGAATGCCAGGTGGAAGTTCTAGGAATACTGGGTGTGAGAAAGATAATGCATTGAAAGGGAGGATTTGAGGGCTAAACATTTAATAAGTTACTAAAGAGAGAGATATTTACCTCACTTTTCACTTGCCAGTTGAATGAAAAATCAGGAGAAACTCCTATAAGATAGTCCCGTGTGCAAACATGGCTGTCAGGTGACGTTGGCCGACAGAAAGGAAAAGCATTTAGAATGTGAAAACAGCCTACTCCTCTTTATGTCAGAGAGTGACCCTGAAAAGTGTTGAGTGCATTCTCTATTCTCTTCCCCAGCCTGTGAAATGCAGAAATCACAAAGTACTGAATGAAAATGGCTGTTTCCTTTGTTCTCCCTCTTAGGGTTTTGGGAGATATTTACAGGCAGTTCAAGTGCAGATGGATGCTGAGTAGTTCTCACTTTGCAGAAAAATAAATAAATAAATAAAACCATCACCAACTCAAACAAGTTGCCTCCAGGTGCATCCCAAATGGCATGTTGATTGATTTGGTTCAAAAAGAAATTAGGGATGTAAATGTGTTTGAGAAAATTATTACCCAAATCACAACATCCTCTCCAGACAGTTGTTTGATTGAATACTGAAAGGAACATTAAAAATCTTTGAGCAAAAGCTTTGCCAAAGTATTAAATGATAAACTGGTATGAATTTTCTTCTTGCCCTCTGAGAAAAGATCTTTGCCTTTGGTATTCATTCAGGTTTGTTTGCATGTATAATTCAGACACATTTATATGTGGCCTTCTGTCAAACTGTCATGAGATTTCATATTTAGAATTATTAATACTTGAAGTGATGTAATGAGCATTAAAATTATTGGCCCAGATGAGTATCACTGGTGTCTTAAAGCAAATGGAGTGCAGACAATGTGTCCCAAAGTGAATATGCTCAATCTGAAATGACAATATTTAAAATATTTTTCATTTGTATATTCGTTAACCTTTTCAAAAAGTATTTTATATTTATTATCTTTTTTATGGAGATTTAATAAACACCTGAAGTCTCTCTTGATCCAAGATTTCTGTTCTATTAATTGATCAGTTCATTCCTTCTATACAAACAAAGGTCAATTATTGTTAGACCCCAGAGATGCGGTAGTGAACAAGAAAAGGAAGCTGTTTTTGTGAAGTTAAATTCTACTGTGAGGAGACAGACAATATAAATTAAACAAAGTATAAGAACATCTCAGAACTTGAGCTTTGCTTCTCCCCTTCTACCACTAAATCTACCATTGATGATTAATTCCATAAAACAACATCATTCATCATGTTTAATTATTGCTTATATGTTGAAGTTTCAGCAGTAATTTTGTAACATGTTTGTGTGGAGTTAGGAGCAAAGAAGGAACAAAAAAAGTGACATTTTTTCTGATGTTGATTTTATTTAAGTACCTAACAGATTGGACTTTCCTGTGCTTGCTCAAGGGATGGTTAATGGATAATTCTGGAAAGATATGATGCTGCTAATTTGCTATCACGTGACTGGTCCTTGAATGATACTCTGTTCTTGCAGATTACAGGGCCTGAAGAGCATGTATAAAAGCCCAAACATGCTCCTTGGTCCCTGCAAATCTGCAAGAACAGCCCAGGCCAGCATGACTCAGTGGTTGAACATTGACTAATGAACCATGAGATAGCGGTTTGATTCCTGGTCAGGGCACATTCCTGGGTGGTGGGCTTGATCCCCAGTGGGTGGTGTGCAGGAGGCAGCTGATCAATGATTTTCTCTCATCATTGATGTCTCTCTCTCTCTCTCTCTCTATATATATATATATATATATCCTATCTAATAATAGACAAACATGGTAATTGACCATACCTTCACTACACCTCCCATTGGCTAATCAGCATGATATGCAAATTAATCGCCAACAAAGATGGCGGTTAAATTGCATACTGCAGGCAGGGCGGGACAGTGTAGCTGCCAGTGGGAGCCACCATCCCGGGCCGCAGGCCGGCCCCAGAAGCCCCAGAAGCCGGTGATTGGGGGAGATGGGGGTCCCCTGCCCAGGCCTGACACCTCTAGCAGAGGCGTCAGGCCTGGGCAAGGGGCCGATCTGGTGATCGGAGGGTGATGGAGGTTGATGCTTCTGGCCGAGGCATCAAGCCTGGGCGGGGGACGGAGCCGGCAATCAGAGCGGTCTGGGGGTCCCCTGCCCAGGCCTGACACCTAGGCGAGAGGCGTCAGCCCTGGGCAAGGGTCCGATCCGGCAATCGGAGGGTGATGGGGGTCATGCCTCTGGCCGAGGCGTCAGGCCTGGGCGAGGGCAGAGCTGGTGATCGGGGGGAGATGGGGGTCCCCTGCCCAGGCCTGAAGCCTGGGCCAGAGGCGTCAGGCCTGGGGCGGGGGGTGGGGGGGGGCAAGCCGGCGATTGGTGTGAACTACAGAGGAAACACCTTTTCTGACTGCTCATTGGTTAAGCTCCCTGTATGCCACTGGTAATATTCTTAGTAACTTGGGTAATAAGAATCCAAAAAGGTGATCTAGGGTTTTTCACCACACTCCTGGCGAAAAAAACGAAGGTCCGCTGCTGGAGGGCTAAGAAATGTCATATCCTGCCCTAGCTGGTTTGGCTCAGTGGATAATGCCTTGGCCTGCCGATGGCAGGGTCTGAGTTCAATTCTGACCAAGGGCATGTACCGAGGTTGCAGACTCCTCCCTGGCCGGGGCCCAGGTCAAGGCTCATGCAGGAGGCAACCAATCAAAGTGTTTCACTTTGATGTTTCTCTCTGTCTTTCCCTTTCTCTTCCACATTCTCTAAAAATCAATGGAAAAATATCCTAAGGTGAGGATAAAGAAAAAAATAAAGAAATTATTATTATATGAAAGACACATCTTGAAAATGCCTAAAGAAAGTTGTCATTTTTTCATGGTGAAGGGACTAGAGTCCGTGATGATGAAAAAACCTTGCTGGCTGCAGTGACTGGCAGTGGCTACAGCAGCGGGGTGATGAGGCTGGTGCCTTCCCCTGATCAGCCCAGTCACCTCCCACAAAGGGAGGCCAGACTGTGGCTTAGGCCCTATCCCCAAGGGGAGCAGGAAGTGGGCCTAAGCCATCACTAGGACATCCCCTGAGGGCTCCCAGTATGTGATAGGGGGCAGGCTGGGCTAAGGGACCCCTTCCCCCAGTGCATGAATTTTGTGCACCGGGCCCCTAGTATATACACACACACACACACACACACACACACACACACACACCACACAGAATGGCCAGATTATTATGACCACCTGACGTTTGTAGGCAAATTAGCTGTACACTGCATCGTATGGGATATGGAAGGCAAAGGCCTGTTCGAACACCTTTGCTGTCTACAGTTACCAAGATAAAATGTCTCCAAGGATGGGACAGTTGAGCATTGGAAAAAGTTATGTGGTCCAATGAATCACGTTTCCAGTTGCATCATACAGATGGCAGAGTGAGAATTTGGCGGAAACAGCATGAAAGCATGCACCCTACATGCATGAGTACAACCCTTCAAGCTGGTGGGGGCAGTGTTATGGTTTGGGGCATGTTTTCCTGGCATGATTTGGGCCCTTTAATTCGTGTGGAATAGCACAACATACCTGAGTATCATTGCTGATCAAGTTCATCCTATCATGTTGATGACGTATCCCAATGGAGATGGCTTCTTCCAACAAGACAATGCATCATGCCACAGTACTCATATTGTGCAGGAGTGGTTTCAAGAACATGAGGGAGACTTTACCTTGCTTAGGTGGCCCCCACAATCACCAGATCTCAATCCAATTGAGCATTTGTGGGACGAAGTTAAAAGAGCCATCAGGCAGCAGGTTCCACAACCATCAAATCTCACAGAACTGGACAGTGCTATTCATCAGGCATGGTGTCAGATTCCTCGCATCACCTTTCAACATCTCGTGGAGTCAATGTCAAGAAGAATCGCCACAGTATTGAAGGCAAAAGGTGGCCCAACGAAGTACTGATGGGGTGGTCATAATGATCTGGCCACTCACGTTCAAATATATCCCACATTCAAAGGCTGTTAAATTGCGTTGTTTACCCATATCTTCAGAAAAAAATCACTTCTACTGTTGTGGTAAACAACCTGCTTCCCTATTTATAATGGTCTGGCCCTCTAGCAACTTCAGCGTGAAATTATAGCTAATTTGCCTAAAAATGTCAGGTGGTCATAATAATCTGGCCACTCATATATATATGCCCATGAATAACAGCAACAAAATTGTATGGTCAAAGATTCATTCATTTGGTCAATGAACCAAAATGATATATTGCAAACCTTTCTATACAATGTCCTGTAACTAATAGTTGCAGTTTTCAGTATTCAACCAACTGGAAAAAAATCCATTATTACTTTTTAGTTGAACTGGGTCTCTGTCTGTCTCTCTCATCTTCAATAATCACTCAACAGTTGCTCAAGAACCACAGGTTGAAGGCAGAAGGTCAGCATCCACAGGACAAGGCTATCTCTGGCCTTAACCCTTTATCCCATTTGTTGGGACTTTGTCCTCTTTCCAGGAACAATACACATTTTTTTGTGTGTGATATATAATAAATGTATATCAAGAATTGAGATTTGGTTATACAATTAATTGAACAGGTTGAGGTCAGAGGGCAAACCTTCTTAGGAGCAAACCAAAAGTGACTCAACAGAAGAGCCTGCTATATGTTTCTGTAAGCGAATGTGACATAGAGCCCATGCCTTCAGTCTGGTTTCAGTGCTGATATAACTTTCCAGACACAGGAGGTGGGAGAGACAGAATCAGCTTGTCTGAGCACTAATAATGAACTTAAAAAAAATTTGGCTGAGTTCTGAAAATTACAAAATTATAGTTATCAGTAACAACATACTATTTAGAAAGGATTGCATCTTGCCAATTTAATTTCCAAATATACATATTTTCCCCCACTGTATCATAGAGCGTTTAAATTGTACATTTAGATTTATATCCCCAGCTTAAGAAAGAACAGCAAATCATACATTTTAGGGGGAAAAACACACCAACAAAACAAACACTGTTCTTTGAGGCAGAAATCTAGATTAAACAATTTCTTAATTCTGTGACTTTTGGCAAGTCACTTCATATCTCTGGGTCTCAGTTTTTCTCATCTGTAAAATGAGAGGGATCCTTAGATGATCTCTAAGCTGCCTTTCATGCTTCTGGTTCTTCGCCCACCTTGAATAATTACTTCTTTTAAATATACTTTTATTGATTTCAGAGAGGAAGGGAGAGGGAGAGAGAGATAGAAACATCAATGATGAGAGAAAATCATTGACTGGCTGCCTCCTGCATGCCCCACACTGGGGATCAAGCCTGCAATCTGGGCATGTGCCCTGACTGGGAATCAAACCGTGACCTCCTGGTTCATAGGTTGATGCTCAACCACTGAGCCATGCGGGTCAGGCACCCACCTAATTAGTCAACATTAGTCTAGCTGTGCTGGTTTCCCAGATTCTGTCCCCATCTGAAATCCACTTCCTAATAGTCACCTCTTATTAGATATGCAAGTTGTCCCCCAGTGACTTACAGGACTACCCATAGGGTGAGAGAGGAGGAGAACATATTTTTTAGAATTAAATATTTGGCCTATTTCTGTGAATATATTATATTTATAAAATATTTTTATTAGAAATTCTTTTTATATGAAACAGCTGTATGGAATGCTGGGGAATATGCAAAGTTCAATTAAAATCAATTTTGAGCACATTTTGTTTTGCTAACTATCTCTGCACATTTGTTAAATAGAAAATTCTTTCCATGCATGCATTCCAGAGATGAAAATCAATGCACAGTTCTGAAAAGATTTTTTAAAATAAATTGCAGCTGATATTTGAGTACTGAAATGCTTCCATTTTTCATGACTGCAGTCATGCCTAGATTGTGTCACAGAGAATTCCCTTCTGACAAGACTTTCCTTGGGCCCTGTTACCACATTTCTTGTCTCCTCATCCTTATCTCATAACGACTTCAACCTTTTAGCCTAAATTTAGACTGCTGACCAGCTAGGGGAATCTGCCAGGCACTTGATTTTAAACAAACCTTTCTGCAGAACTGTACATGTTTGCAAATGTTTAATTCACTTTTTTGCTGTACACTTATATAAGTTCTAATAAATGCATAGGCATATAGCCAGCACCACAGTCAGATCCAGAGAAGTGCCCTCATGCTAAAAATTTCCCTGAGCTGCCCCTTTGTCGTCAAACCCTTCCCCCAGGGCTAACCCTTGTCAATTACTGATTTGTTTTCTGACCCAAAAGTTTTGCATTTTCCAGAATGTCATACAATTGGAACTATATAGTATTAAATTTTGAGTCTATTTCTTGCAATTTACATAATGCATTTGAGATTTATTCCTGCTGGTGCATAGTTCATTCCTTCTCATTGCTGAGTAGTCCACCACATGTAGGTACACACTCTACTAGTATCTGTTCACTGGCTGAAAAAGGACATGTGGTTGTTTCCTCTCTTGGGTAATTATGAATAATGCTGCTATAAAACTCATGCACAAGTTTTGTGTGAACGTAAGTTTTCATTTCTTTTGGGCAAATACCCATGAGTGGAATTGCTGGGTTATATGGTAAGTATATGTTCAATGTTACTAGAAACTACCAAACTGCTTTACAGAGTGGCCATCCTACATTTTACATGCTTACTAGTGATCTATGAGAGTTGCAGAAACTCCTCTGATAATACCTGATATAACTTGGGTTTTTTATTTGTTTTTCTTTTTTTGCCATTCTACTAGGTATATAGTAAGATATATCTTTCTTTGTTTTTTTTTTTTTACCACAAGAATGTCTTTTACATTATGAAACAAAATACTTATTATTCCAGTTTAATGTACTTGCACTTGTATTAAATCACCACTATCGGGAGCAATCCCAAAGATCCCCAGCAATCATTTGACTTACATCTGCTTGGCCAAGAGGATGTATACTACAGATGTATCCCAGAACAAAGGCAGGTTCCCACAGTGCTGAATTACACATCTTGAGCTATAGATAGCAAATGTATAGTTATAGACTAACTCTCTTGCCTCTTTAACCCAGTACCAAGGGCTCAGAAATAACCAAAGACTCTTCAGATCATGCTACTACACAACTATTTTAAGTTAGGGAATATTTAAAATACTAAGAAAGAGACATTGACTTTATAGCACAAGTTAAAATATAGTACTGCCAAGTTTAATATCAGATATGTGACACCTTTAGTCCTATTTTCAATAAGAATTATATCTGAATCCTTTCTTGGAATTATCTTCTGTTCTCTATTGACTGCATAGAACTCCAGGTCTTTGGAGTGAGTGAGCCTCAGAGCTATGGTGTTCTAGGCACACGCTAGAATAGCTGATATTCACCTGACTTTTGTCCTATAGCATCTCAAAATCTTACTGATTCCTCAGTTACTTGACTAGCCTGGCAATTATGGCTTGCCTTAGGATGGGGAACATCTGGCCGGCAGGCCATACAGGGCCCGGGAAATCATTTGGCATTAGGGGTGAGTTAATGAAATGTTTGACCAAATATAGCAGCCTAATTTTTAAGTTAATAATTTTTTATGGCCTGTGAATGATGTTATAAATATCCAAATGGCTCTTGGCAGAAAAAAGGTTCCCCACCCCTGGCTTAGAACCTGGTATAACTGCATTTGATCTTGCCGTAAACAGGGGTTGGAATCTCAAGCCAGTAAGAAAAAAAAAAACTACCTATAGTCAAAGTTACTACCAAAACTCCTCTAGGATGATGCCAAGTTTGACGCTACCACACTGTCTCGCAGCTGAATTCAGCTCAGCTAGTTTTTCCTCCAGCTTTGGAACAAATTACTTGTTCTTCAGTTGAACACCAGATGAAGGAGTTGGATTCTATTTAGGGGCCATGTTGTAAGAAAACTGTCTTCTATGTCTGAGTACCAGAATTTTATTTTAGTGCATCTGATTCTCACACTATGAGAAGCTCAGAGGAACTGAGATAAACTGAGAGAACAGATTTATGTCTCTTACTTTTACTCATCCTGGGCACCCATTCAACATATTGAGAGAGAAAGCAGGTGGAATTTCTGGAACCATCTTAATTTTGATTTTTTTCATCTTCTTGCTTCCTTTTGCCCATACTCCCAGGTATATAGATAGATTTCCACAAGAAAAATATTATAAATGTTTGTAAGGTTGCTTATCTATACTGACAGTGTAGTAGGTAGTTGGCTACTGTTTTCTTTTCCATTTCTTCACAATGAAATGGGGAAAAGTGGATGCATTTTATACACCTCTTAATGTCTAGTGGCAAACTTGGCCAGCCCTACTCCTGCCCTGGGCAGTGCCCCCTGCAAGTGGCACAATTGATGAGCTTACCCGCAGAGCAGCCATACCCAGCCCTATTCTTGCAGGAATGAGAGACATTCTGCAGCGGCTTCTAGCCTGAAGCCATTGAGTTCCCCTCTTGAGGTCTATAAATGCTCAGGCAGATGATAGAGTTGGGCTCATTAAAATCTGGCTTTAGAGCCATGGTGGTAACAGAATATAATGCATTATTACTTCCATTTTCATTTTCTGAAACGACTGTGGCATTACTCACTGGAGATGCATTAGACTTTTTGGACGTGTTTTTATGCAATTAACTTTACAGAAGTACAAATGCCAACAAATTTCTGAAATATGGCAATGGAAATTTCCATTTCTGGTTTAATAATACAAAATATCCTGTAACCTTTATTACACGCTGTTTGCTAACCACTGTATATGTGTAATAAACAATAATATGTAAAGTAGATAAAGACAAGTAAATGCACTTAATAAACAAACTTAAAAATAGATAAGAATAGAAAAATTGCTAGTACAGAGCCTTACATAGTGGGCCTCCATTAAATATTTATTACCCTTGTTTTCTTTTAGCTTTAACTCTCCATATTGAAAAGATGGTTTTGTTAAAGGACTATTTATGGCAAAAAAGGAAAATAAGTACTAAGGTAAGAAGAGTGGGTCTTTGGATCACCCATGTCATTGGTTATTTTGGGAGGATAATGTGGCACAATAGACATATTATGAATCAGACACACCTTTTCAGATCCCAGCTAGCTGTGGGACCCTAGGGAAACTAATTATTTGTGTATCAGTTTCTTATTCTTAGAATAAGAGAATATTCTGAAGATCCAAGGCAGTGGCTAATAACATTGTCTTGCAGAACCAATCTAATAGTTTAGGATGAAGCCATTAAACATTCAATTCATTGAATTTGTTTTGTTTTGGTTCCAAAGAATCTTTTAACTTTGTGGTTTCCTAGATCAGTCTCTAGAGGGAGATTTTCAGATGATTACATGGACTTCTGGACTTTCTAAATCATTTTCTTACTGTAAATCAGTGATTTTCACTTACTTAACTAAGTTGATTTACCAAAGGAAAGGAATGTACTATTTTTACAGGCATAAGCATGCTGGCTACCAGTGTATTGCGGTCTTATCCTAAATTATTATACCTCATCTCAGGACAGTGACTCAGCAGTTTCACTGCTTCTCCCAGAGATGAACCTGCTATGTGCAGGTGAAATTAAGGATTTTGTTCTGCAAAGCTGAGGACCAAAAGTTCAAGTTTATATATTTAGCATGATCGGAATGTTACCCAGGGAGACCTGGACAGAACCGGTAAACTTCTTTGCAGACTATTATACGTCTGCGTACTCATTGACATTTAAGTAGAATTATTATTAAAGTAATAACTAGATATAATTTAAAAATAAAAACTATTACCTGGCCTATAATAAAAAAATCCCCATTCCTGCTACTCAGAGGCAACCACTTTTAACTCTTCAGGCTATTTCTTCTGGTATTCACCTCCATATTTCAAAATGTCATGCTTCTTGAATTGATTACTTGGTTTTTAAACTTTTAGGCACTTTCTATTTCATACTATGGAAGAAGAAGAGTTTTGCTATCTTACAAATACTAACCAATCTATATCCTTGGTGCTAATACATACACACACCTTTACAAATAAACAATCTTTGAAAACAACCTTTACAAATAAACCTTGTTAATAACTATTATCTCCTTTAGCCTCCTTATACATTTCAGTAACCTTTTCACAATTACCTTTATTTATGCAACCTAGTATATTATTAGCACTTGGCCTAACCACGTTTTGAGTGTTTATTTTTCTGTGAAGTCTTCAATGTACATGTAAAAATAAGTTTGTATGCTTTTCTCCTGTTAGTCTATTTATGTCAAATTAATTTTCATGCCTAGCAGGAGATCCTAAGTGGGTAGAGAAAAAGTTTTGCCTTTCTTACATGTTGAAAGGTTTATTTTAGTATTGTACTTTTAATTTTCTTCTTTTGTAGCAAAACATTTTCTGGTTGTTTCCTGGGTGCTATATTTTTTTTCAGACTGTTGCAGCATCTTCTCTTCTCTTTTTAACAAAATTGATGTAAATGTTTTAGAGTTTCCTTTTGTTTCCTCCCTTATCTCTCTTTTCTCTGTGTTTCTGTTTGTTCAGTTTCTGTATTTCATGTTAAAGATTCTCTTGGTTAATTGGTGGTTTCTGGCTGACAATTTTTTAAATAAATATTAATGGGAGTTGTTTCTGGACATAATTTGCCAATTTGTGGACCTTGCCACAGGGACCAGTGGAACACATAGACCAATGGAACGGAAACGAGGCTCCAGAAATAAGCACAAAATATTGGGTTAACTAATATTTGACAAGGAAGCCAAGAAGACTTAATGAGGAAAGGATAGTCTTTTCAAAAAATGGTGCTCAGAAAACGGGATAAGTACATGCAGAAAAATAAAATTGGACCATATTTTACCCCATTCACAAATTTAAGTCAAAATGTATCAAAGACTACAATGGAAGATTTGGAACTCTAAAATTCCTAAAAGAAAATATAGGGAAGAAGCTCTTTAACATTGGCCTTAGCAAGATTTATTTATTTTTTGGATATGACACCAAAAGTGTAAGCAACAAAACCAAAAATAAACAAGTAGGACTGCATCAAACTAAAAAGATTTAGCACAGCAAAAGAATAAGGCAAAATAAAAAGGCAACCTAAGGAATGGGAGCAAATATTTGCAACCATCTATCTGATAAGGGGTTAATGTCTAAAACAACTAAACAGCAAAAACAACACACACACACATAAACACACACAACAAACAAAAAACCAATCCAATCTAAAAAATGGGCAAAAGAACTGAATAGCCAGTTTTCCAAAGAAGACAAGCAAATAGCCAACAGATGCATGAAAAGATGCTCAGTGTTACTAATCATCATGGAAATGAAAAATTAAAACCACAGAGACATCACCTCACAACTTTTAGAATTTATACTAATAAAAGAGTAATATGCTAATTAGACCGGGAGACCTTCCGAAGACCTTCTGGATGTCCTTCGGACAAAGCTGGGGGCTCGGCTGGCCTGCAAACCACCCCCAAACAGCCCTCAGCCCCTCGCCCAAGCTGGCCACACCCCCCAGTGGGGAACCCCACCCTGATGAGGGTGTGGCCGGCCCGCAACCGACCCAGGCCTCTCGCCCAGGTTGGCCTCTCCCCACAAGGGGACCCCTACCCTGATCCAGGACCCCCTTCAGGGCAGACCAGCTAGCCCCCACCCATGCACCAGGCCTCTATCTATGCTAATAAAAGGGTAATATGCTAATTAGACCGGGAGCCCTTCCGGGAGACCTTACGGACATCTTCTGGACAAAGCCATGGTGGCAGGCTGAGGCAGAGGTGGTTAGGGGTGATCAGGCCAGGAGGGGAGGGCAGTTGGGGGTGATCAGACCAGCAGGGGGGGCTGTTGGAGGTGAGCAGGCTGGCAGGGGGGGCAGTTGAGGGTAAGAAGGCCAGCAGGGGAGGCAGTTGGGGGCAAGCAGGCTGGCAGGCAGAGTGGTTAGGGGCGATCAGGCAGGCAGGCAGGTGAGTGGTTAGGATCCAGCGGTCCCAGATTGTGAGAGGGATGTCTGACTGCCAGTTTGACATCCTCGAGGGGTCCCAGATATGAGAGGGTGCAAGCTGGGCTGAGGGACACCCCCCTCCCCGGTGCACGAATTTTATGCACTGGGCCACTAGTGGTTATTATAAAAAAGATGAGATAACATGAGTAGGTGAGAATGTGGAGAAAAAAGAACTCATACCTTGGTGGAAGTAGTGCGAAGGTTCCTCAAAAAATTAAAAATAGAACTATTTGTTTCCTTCTTAATAGACTTATTTTTTTAAAGATGTACTAACATTTAACAGCTTTATTGAGAGCTTTATTGAGATAGCATTAACTTCTGGGTGTATACCCAAAAGAAATTTAATGACTATTTCAAAAAGATATCTGTATCCCCAGTTCATTGCAGCATTATTCACAATAGCCATGACATGGGAACAGCATAAGGGCCTATCAACAAATGAATGGATAAAGAAAATGTGGTACATATTTATACAATGGAATATTATTCAGCCATAAAAAGCAGGAAGTCCTATTATATGCAATATCATGGGCATTATGCTAAGTGGCATAATTCAGGCAGAGAAAAACAACTGCACGCTCTCACATACATGTGGAATAAAAAAAAGCTGAACTCAAAAAAGTAGAGTAGAATGGTGGTTGCTAGGTGCTGAAAAATGGGAGAAATGGGGAGATGTTTATCAAAAGGCACAACCTTTCAGCTATAAGATGAATAAGTTCTAGGATTTAATGTACAGAGCACGGTGACTATAGTTAATAATACTGTATATATACTTGAAAGTTATTAAGAAAGTAGATCTTAAATGTTCCTCCCCCCCCCCCCACACACAATGATGATTATGTGAAGGAATGGAGGTATTAACTAGCCATATTATGGTAATCATTTTGCAATATATATGTATATCAAATCATCACATTGTACCCCTTAAACATACATATGTGATATGTTAATGCTATCTCAATAAAGCTGGGAAAAATAGAAATAAATATGAGGAAGAAGAACCACAGGATGAAATAGAGGACGAAAGAATAAATATCTATACTGTTAAAGAGAATAACAGAGACCCAAAGAATTCACCTTGCTTAAGGGTAGAATGAATCCTTTCTGACCTCAAAGAGAATCCATGATTTCTTCCTCCCAGGCATTTGGGGCTTGAACCAATACACTTTTGCTTTTGTCTTTATTCTACTTCAGAGAGCTGCTCTGAAGACTTTTAATTCATGTAGTCCAAATATTTCCCCTAAGAGGTGGGCTCACTCAGAAGTTTGTTTCCTTCTTAATAGATTTATTTTTGAAAGATGTGCCATCAGTTAAGAGCAGGCTTTATTTTCATAGAAATAGGAATCATATTCCACCCAGGATACTTTTGATAACAATTTTAGCTGTTTTCTGTTGCCCTTAAAGAAACATGCTACCCCCAGGGCTTGAGCAATAGGAAGCTAAAATAATTAGCGTTATCCCACAAGAGGATTAAAGTGGGTAGAGGAAAGCATCAGCACATAATATAAAATGATGGAAAACTAGGTTAGACCTTTTAGCAGGCTGGGCTGCTGTCCTTTGAGGGGCAACCCTGAGACCTACTAATGCGTTTCCACAATGGCTGCCAATCACCACTGCATTTCTGTTCCTTGCTAAGATCAAGGCCAACTTGTGTTCTCAATAAAGAGGCCAGGCTCGAAAGAAGTTGTTTTTTTATTTACTTATTTTTATTTCTTTATTTAAAAATATTTTTATTGATTTCAGAGTGGAAGAGAGAGGGAGAGAGAGATAGAAACATCAATGATGAGAGATAAACATCTAGGCTGCCTCCCACATGCACCCCTACTGGTGATCGAGCCTGCAACTTGGGCATGTGCCCAATCCTGAATCAAACCGAAACCTTCTGGTTCATAGATTGACACTCAACCACTGAGCCATGCTGGCAGGGCAGAAAGTTGGTGTTTTTTTTTTTCAGGAAGTTGGTTTTTTAAAAAGATTTCTTATGGAAAAAAGGTCTTGCAAAGCTATCAGCATCATTATCAATATTTTGCTTTGCTTATCTGCATGTCATCCTTGTTCTGGGGCCATGCTAATTTCTGTATTGATCCAATTTTACTGTATGTGCTGACAAAATCAGCACATTGCTTTGTTCATTTGTGGCATCTACAGAAGTGATGCAAAAAAGGAGCTTCTTCCTTATAACTGCCTCCAGTTAAATGGAAAATAGCAATGATTTAAGTAAATGCTATTCATTCAACAAAAATGTATTAACAGCCTTCTTTGGGTCAGGCTGTGTAGGCCCTGGGACACAACATGATTCCAATGTGTCAAGATTCCTGAGATGTTCACAATCTCATGAGGGATATAGACAGCAATGAAATAACTACACACAAAAATGTAAATTGCAATAATAAGTGCTATCTAAGTGAAAAGCACTTAGATTAGGCCTTTTTAGGAAGTGACAACAACAAAAAAAATGAGTAGCTATGAAGTTGGAGAGGATAGAAAGTGTGTGCAGACTCAGGGCCTGGGGTGGGAAGGAGCATGGTGAGGAGGCACTGAGAGAAGACAAGTGGAGAGAATTTGGGAGGACGAGGGGATAAAGGTAGGTGTCAGATCATAATAGGTTTTGACCATAGTACATTTTGTGGACCGTGAAGATGTTCTGTCCTTTTCCTAAACATAAAGGAAAGGCATTCAAGGGCTTTAAAAGGCGCGTGTCTCTGACATTCCTACATCAGTGCTTTGTTAAGATCACTGTGGCTGCAATCTGGAGAATGCTTTGGAAAGGCAAGGGTGGGTGGTAGAGCACGTAGCACTCATCAAACCTCACTGAAAATTGTAACATGAAAGCAGCATTTCATCTATAAGAGAATAAAGCTGTAAAGGATGTCAAAAAATTTAATCTGATATTCTCCTTTCAGACCTGGGGATGTTACAAACTTTCAGAACAAATGACTTCATAAAGTCTCCAAAAGAGAAAATCTACCATATCTCTTGGGAACAGATACTGACATTTGACTTTATTACAGAGGATCCCATTTCAGTGTTTTAAAATGCTGTGCCTCTTATTGAATAACCTTCACAACAACATTGAGAAGCAAGTTGGCATCACAAGCTTGATTTTATACACGTGGAGTTTAAGAACTTAGATGCAGAGAGTAGTGACATATCCTAGGTCATGAAAAAAATTTAGTAGCAGTGACTTTCTTCCCAGCCTTCCAGTTCCCTGAGTTGTCCAGATGACCTTGCATTTAACAGAAATATCCCGGAGCACTTAGCGTTGGACGCAGTCAAGTGTAATGTTTTAGACTCCTTGGACGCCCCCCTAATGCTATTCCAAGCATGAGGCTATGCCTTTCACCTAAGGTTTTACTTTTTATGTACACACTAGAGGCCTAGTGCATGAAAATTCATGCATCAGGGGGGTCCCTAAGCCCAGCCTGTACCCTCTTGCAGTCCAGTACCCTTCAGGGGATGTCCACCTGCCAGCTTAGGCCCACTCCCTGGGGGATGGTGCCTAAGCTGGCAGTCAGACATTCCTCTGGGAGCCTGGGAGCCCTCAGGGGATGTCCAACAGCCAGGGGAGCGGGCCTAAGCCGCAGTTGGGCATCCTTAGCACTGCCGAGGAAGCGGGAGAGGCTCCCGCCACTGCCACTGTGCTCACAGCTGTTGGCCAGGTTTGTGGCTGAGCGGAGATTCCCACTATGGGAGCGCACTGACCACCAGGGGGCAGCTTCTGCATTGAGCATCTGCCCCCTGGTGGTCAGTGCACATTATAGCGACCAGTCGTTCCAGGTCATTCCGCCTTTAGGGTCAATTTGCATATTACCCTTATATAGGATTATGTGCATTTTCCACTTAATTTCACCAATCCCTCTATGCTACTTATTAACCTTTAGTGGTAGGTTTATAGACAATAGTTTTATGAACTTGTAAGGATTTTGCTAAGTTTTCAGTCTTATCCTATACTGACTCAACCAAAGCTGTGTGTCCTATGTAGTGCAAATGGTGGGGTTTTCAAAGGATTGATGAATGTTAATCTCATGGAAAATTTTGTACATAGCCTTTGGCCTTCTATGTAAACTTTCTCCATTTCATTTTTTCCTTAGGTGATAAAACATGAAGTCTACAAATATTTTAAAAATTAAATCAAATTACACCAGTAATATTCTTTTCTAACGGTTGATTTTAATTAACCTCTCTTATTTAATCTAACTTATAATATTGACTCCCCATTTTCTAGAGTTTCCTTTTTTTTGTTGTTAATCCTCACCCAAGGACATTTTTCTATTGATTTTTAGAGAAAGTAGAAAGGAGGGGAAGAGACACACAGAGAGAAACATCAATGTGAAAGAGACACATCAATTGGTTGCCTCCTACACATGCTTGGGATTAAACTTGCAACCAAGGTATGTGTCCTTAACTGGAATTTAACCTAGGGCCATTCAGTCCGCAGGCCAACACTCTATCCACTGAGTTTCTAAGAAGTTTTAAATGTATATGATGTTCTAAAACAATTTCTGGAGAATGTCAGTGGGAGTAAGTTTTAATGATCTTTCTTCTCCCCAGACAGGCATTCTTCTGGCCTAGAATCGGAACTAAAGATTTTTCTTTCTTTTTCTTTTTTGAACTAAAGATTTTTCAATAGCTCTTTTTAAATTGTATCAGAGAAAGTAGTTTAACCAGTTTGATTATTCACTACAGTAGCACATTGTCACAGAAGAAATTATTTTTGTATCATAAAAAGATATTATAATTGATACTAAAATTTATCTTTGAAATACTGGCCAAACATATAATGCTACATCTGGGTCATTCAACTCTAATTACCTGAATAATTTAGGCCAAGCATGTCAAACTCAAAGGCTAACTCGGGCCAAATAAACAAGGTTTAAGTTTATGTGGGCCGTCAAAAAGCAAAAGCTTCAATTTTCATAGAAATATAGGTTTATTTTGATAGAGACATGCTGAATACAAAGGGCTGAAATATGAGTAATCGTTAACATAAAAAATAGAACATTTTAATAAAAATTAATATTTTTTCTTGAACATTAACTTATCAGACACTGAATAACTGCACAAATTAATAAGCGTAACGCAAATAAACCTATTTTTCTTGTTCTCCGAAAGCAGAATATTTCCTGTTGCGCACACCAAATAGGTCAGTCCAAGACTAATGATGTGGCTATCGGCTGCTAAACTATTCGCTGCTAGTATTAGTGGAGAGAAATGGTGCGCCTGCACATAAGGTGCGTAAGGGAAATGAATGCAACACGATTATAGTGATCAGTCATTAGTAAATGTTGTAGTTTGTTATTAATAATTATGTATAACAGGATATTGTAAAAATTAAGTTATGAAATTTTTATTAAAATATTTCTTACATGCCCTTATATTGGCTAGACTGCAAAAGTATTCATTGTGGGCCGCATGTGGCCCACAGGCCTCGAGTTTGACATGCTTGATTTAGGCAAAAACCATTTATTTGTTTTTAACTAAAACACCTGAGTCAGAGAAAAATGCCTTGGGCTTTATCAAAATTATGCACATTTTTACCTAAATTTTTATACCATGTCAGCCTAGTACATTTACCTGAAGAGATTTCTAATTATTTAGTCAAAGTATTTTGAATTCACTGGATCCTATAATTGACTAAACAGAAGTATGGAACAATAAATTTAGTGAGTAAAATTAGTAGGTAAAAGTTTAAGGAGGAGCAAGATATTGATATAGTCTCAAAGGCAGACTCCACCTTAACTCAGGGCTCAAGATTCATATCTTGATGCATGATACAATGATGGCATTAAAACTGTCTTCCAGAGAGAAACTTCTTGCTCTTTGATCAGGTGTACTATGGTGAAATAAGAGCCTGCTAAAATGTAAGCCCCAGAATGTTTATAAGTCAGGCCCATCATCTTTATTCAACATAGTTATCTATTACACTTTGAGGGCTTAACAAGTGTTTGATTCTAAGCAATTACTAATTTAATTGACAGTTATTTTTTTATTTCAAGAAAAACGATTTTAAATATAATAATGTTACATGCAATAAACATTAATATTTCAAGAAAAACAATGTTAAATATAATAATATTACCAAAACTGTACTAACATAGTATAATATCACAAAAGTTGTAGGCAATATTAAAAATCTGCAAATAACAGGATTACTTCTGATATATTCTAAAATATATTTTTTCTCTGGCTCTATTTTTTGTTCATCAGTTTATATTGTTCATTATATTCCACAAATGAATAAGATCATGTGATATTTATCTTTCTCTTTCTCCGACTGGCTTATTTCGCTTAGCACTGTGGTCGGCAAACTGCGGCTCGCGAGCCACATGCGGCTCTTTGACCCCTTGAGTGTGGCTCTTCCTAAGCCTTAGGAGTACCCTAATTAAGTTAATAACAATGTACCTACCTATATAGTTTAAGTTTAAAAAATTTGGCTCTCAAAAGAAATTTCAGAAAATTGTACTGTTGATATTTGGCTCTGTTAACTAATGAGTTTGCCGACCACTGGTAGCATAATGCTCTCCAGGTCCATCCATGCTGTTGCAAATGGTAAGAGTTCCTTCTTTTTTACAACAGTATAGTATTCCATTGTCACATAGTAGTCCATGTACCACAATTTTCTAATCCACTCATCTGCTGATGGGCACTTAGGCTGTTTCCAAATCTTAGCTATGGTAAATTGTGTTGCTATGAACATAGGGGTGCATATATCCTTTCTGATTTGTGTTTCTGATTTCTTGGGATATATACCTAGGAGTGGGAATGGGATTAATGGGTCAAATGGGAGCTCCATTTTTAATTTTTTTATAAACTCCGAACTGTTTTCCACAGTGTTCAACCAGTCTGCATTCCCACCAGCAGTGCAAGAGGGTTCCATTTTCTCTGCAAGCTCTCCAGCACTTGTCGTTTGTTGATTTGTTGATGATAGCCTTTCTGACAGGTGTGAGATGATACCTCATTGTTGTTTTGATTTGCATCTCTCCGGTGATTAGTGGCTTTGAACATGTTTTTATATGTCTCTTGGCTTTCTGAATGTCCTCTTTTGAAAAGTTTCTATTTAAGTCCTTTGCCCATTTTTTTGATTGGATTGTTTATCTTCCTTTTGTTAAGTTGTATGAGTTCCTTGTAAATTTTGGAGATTAAACCCTTATCGGTGATAACATTGGCAAATATATTCTCCCATGCAGTGGGCTTTCTTATTGTTTTGTTGATGGTTTCTTTTGCTATGCAGAAGCTTTTTATTTTGATGTAGTCCCATTTGTTTATTTTCTCCTTAGTTTCCATTGCCCTAAGAGTTGTATCGGTAAAGATATTGCTTCGGCATATGTCTGATATTTTGCTGCCTATGGATTCTTCTAAGACTTTTATGGTTTCCCATCTTAAATTTGAGTTTTTTTGTGAATGGTGTAAGTTGATGGTCTAGTTTCATTTTTTTGCATGTATCTGTCCAATTTTCCCAACACCATTTATTAAAGAGACTATCTTGTCTCCATTGTATGTATGCTCTTGCCTCCTTTGTCAAATATTCATTAATTAATTTATTATTTATTTTTTCTTTATTGATTAAGGTATTACATATGTGTCCTTATCTCCCCATTCCCCCCCCCACTCATGCCCTCACCCCCCTGTTGTCTGTGTCCATTGGTTAGGCTTATATACATGCATACAAATCCTTTGGTTGATCTCTCCCCTTTACCCCCACCCTCCCCTACCTTCCCTCTGAGGTTTGACAGTCTGATTGATGCTTCTCTGTCTCTGGATCTGTTTTTGTTCATCAGTTTATGTTGTTCATTATATTTCCATAAATGAGTGAGATCATGTGATATTTATCTTTCTCTGACTGGCTTATTTCGTTTAGCATAATGCTCTACAGTTCCATCCATGCTGTTGCAAATGGTAAGAATTCCTTCTTTTTTACCACAGTGTAGTATTCCATTGTGTAGATGTACCACAGTTTTTTAATCCACGCATCTGCTGATGGGCACTTAGGCTGTTTCCAAATCTTAGCTATTGTAAATTGTGCTGCTATGAACACAGGTGCATCTATCCTTTCTGATTGGTGTTTCTAGTTTCTTGGGATATATTCCTAGAAGTGGCATCACTGGGTCAAATGGGAGTTCCATTTTTAATTTTTTGAGGAAACTCCATACTGTTCTCCACAATGGCTGCACCAGTCTGCATTCCCACCAGCAGTACACAAGGGTTCCTTTTTCTCCACATCCTCGCCAGCACTTGTCATTTGTTGATTTGTTGATGATAGCCATTCTGACAGGTGTGAGGTGGTACCGCATTGTCGTTTTGATTTGCATCTCTAGGATGATTAGTGACTTTGAGCATGTTTTCATATGTCTCCTCGCCTTCCTTTTGTCTTCTTTCAAAAAGTATCTATTTAGGTCTATTTCCCATTTTTTGATTGGGTTGTTTATCTTCCTTTTGTTAAGTTGTATGAGTTCCCTGTAAATGTTGGAGATTAAACCCTTATTGGTGATAACATTGGCAAATATGTTCTCCCATGCAGTGGGCTTTCTTGTTGTTTTGTTGATGGTTTCTTTTGCTGTGCAGAAGCTTTTTATTTTGATGTAGTCCCATTTGTTTATTTTCTCTTTAGTTTCCATTGCCCTAGGAGAGGTATCAGTGAAGAAATTGTTTCGGCATATGGCTGAGATTTTGCTGCCTTTGGATTCCTCTAGTATTTTTATGGTTTCCTGTCTTATATTTAAGTCCTTTATCCATTTTGAGTTTATTTTTGTGTATGGTGTAAGTTGGTGGTCTAGTTTCATTTTTTTGCATGTATCTGTCCAATTTTCCCAACACCATTTATTGAAGAGACTGTCTTGTTTGTTCTCACCTCCTTTGTCAAATATTAATTGAGCATAATGGTTTCCGTCCATTTCTGGGTTCTCTATTCTATTCTATTGATCTATATGTCTGTTCTTGTTTCAGTACCAGGCTGTTTTGAGAACAGTGGCTTTGTAATACAGCTTGATATCTGGTATTGAGATCCCACCTACTTTGTTTTTCTTTCTCAGGATTGCTGCAGCTATTTGGGTTCTTTTATTTTATTTTATTCCAGATGAATTTTTGGAAAGTTTGTTCTAGGTCTGTGAAATATTCCGTTGCTATCTTAATGGGGATTGCATTGAATCTATAGATTGCTTTGTGTAGTATGCACATTTTAATGATGTTAATTCTACCAATCCATGCACACGGTATATCCTTCCATTTGTTTATGTCTTCCTCTATTTCTTTTTTCAACATCCTGTAGTTTTCCGAGTACAGGTCTTTTACCTCCTTAGTTTATTCCTATATATCTTAATTTTTTTTGCAATGGTAAATGGGATTTTTTTTATTAGTTTCTCTTTCTGTGAGTTCATTATTGATGTATAAAAATGCCAGAGATTTCTGGGTGTTATGTTGTATCTTGCTATATTGCCAAATTCATTTATTAAGTCTAGTAGTTTTTTGATGGAGTCTTTGGGGTTTTTCTATGTACAATATCATGTCATCTGTGAATAATGACAGTTTTACTCCTTCTTTTCCAATTTGGATGCCTTTTATTTCTTTTTCTTGTCTCATCACTATGACTAGCACTTCCAGTACTGTGTTGAACAGGAGTGGCGAAAGTGGGCATCCCTTTCTTGTTCCTGTTCTTAGGGGAAATGGATTTAGTTTTTGCCCATTGAGTATGATGTTGGCTGTAGTTTTGTCATATCATGTTGAGATATGCTCTGTCTATTCCAACTTTGCTGAGAGTTTTTGTCAAAAATGGGTGTTGGATTTTGTTAAATCCTTTTTCTGCATCTATTGTTATGATCATGTGATTTTATTCTTTCAATTTGTTTATGTGATGTATCACATTTATTGATCTGCAAATATTGTACCAGTCTTGCATTCCTGAAAATAAATCCCACTTGATCATGGTGTATGATCTTTTTAATATTTTGCTGGATGCGATTTGCTAATATTTTGTTGAGGATTTTAGCATCTATGTCATCAGGGATATTGGCCTGTAATTCTCTTTCTTTGTAGTGTCTTTATCTGGTTTTGGAATTGGGATAATGCTAGCCTCATAAAAACTGTTTGGAAGTGTTCCTTCCTCTTGGATTTTCTGAAATAGATTGAGGAGTGTAGGTGTTAGTTCTTCTTTGAATGTTTGGTAAAACTCCCTTGTGAAGCCATCCAGACCTGAGCTTTTGTTTGGTGGGAGTTTTTTGATTACTGCTTCTATTTCATCAGTTGTTATTGGCCTCATCAGGTTTTTTTTATTCTTTCTGATTCAGTTTTGGGAGATTGTATTTTCTAGGAATTTGTTTCCTCCACATTGTCCAGCTTGTTGGCATATAGTTCATAGTATTTTCTTACAATCCTTTATATTTCTGTGGTGTCAGTGATTACTCCTCCACTTTCGTTCTGATTTTATTTATTTGGGTCCTCTCTCTTTGTTTCTTGATGAGTCTGGCTAATGGTGTATCAATTTTGTATATCCTTTCAAAGAACCAGTTCTTGGTTTCATTGATTTTTTTTGTATTTTTGTATATTTATTTTTTTAGTCTCTATGTTATTTATTTCTGCTATAATCTTTATTATTTCCTTCCTTCTACTTATTCTGAGCTTTTCTTGTTGTTCTCTTTCTAGTACTTTAAGTTGAAGGGTTAAATAGTTTATTGCTGATTTTTCTTGGTTTTTTTTTGTTTGTTTGTTTGTTTTTTTAGGTATGCCTGTAGCAGTCCTAAGAGAACTTAGGACTGCTTTTCCCTCTTAAGACTGCTTTTGCTGTGTCCCAGAGATTTTGGGTTGTTGTGTGTTCATTTTCATTTGTTTCCAGAAAGTTTTTGATTTCTTTCTTGATCTCATTGGTAACTCATTCATTGTTTAATAACATGCTATTTACCCTCTGTGTGTTGAATGTTTTTGGGTGTTTTTACTGTAGTTGATTTCTAATTTCATTCCACTGTGATCTGAGAAGATGCTTGATATAATTTCAATCTTCTTGAACTTGTAAAGACTTGTTTTCTGTCCTAACATGTGGTCTATCTTGTGAATGATCCATGTGCACTTGAGAAGAATGTATATTCTGCTACATTGGGGTGAAATGTTCTATAAATGTCAGTTAAATACATCTGATCCAGTGTGTCCTTTAGAGTCTCTGTTTCCTTGTTAAGTTTTTGTCTGGAATATATACCCAGTGAAGTCAGAAGGGTGTTAAAGTCCCATACTGTGGCTATATTGTTGTCGATTTCTCTGTTAAAGTCCTCTATAATTTTTTTATATATGTAGGTGCTCCTATGTTGGGTGCATATATGTTTACCAGGGTTATATCCTCTTGTTGCATTGATCCCTTTAGTATTATGGAGTGACCTTTGTTGTCTCTTTTGATGGTCTTCATTTTAAAGTCTATTTTGTTGGATATGAGTATTGCTACTCCAGTTGTTGCTGGTGGGCACCTGGCCAGCCCTTTCGTGCCTCCGCCCCTCCTACCAGTCTCTATGCAGTCTCCACTTTCATTCCTCAGGTGTCAGGGTTCTCTCCTGCGAGGTTTCCGTTGATTATTGAGGAAGTTTTTCTGTATTTTAGTTGTAATACCAGTTTGTTCCTGGGAGCATGTCTGTGCAGCATCCACTTACTCTGCTGTCATTTTAAATATTTTTCAAGAATTCTACTTGACAGTTATTGAGCATCTACATGCAAGTCTAGTATAGGAAACACCTGCAGAGGCAAACAAGTTAATACTGAATTCTGTAAAGAACTCTGTTACATGATAGGGCCTATACTAGGTTCCAGTATTTTGATTTACATATTCACAGTGGATCTTCCTGGTCCAAGTATCTTTAACTCAGGGTTTTGTAAAACCACCAACACCACCACCAACAAAGTCAGTTAACCATAATTGAAGTTAACCCCCCCAAATAAAGTACACATCCACGAGTCCGTATTGATATAAATAATAATTGAATAAATATGCAAGTGGCAGACAAGGTACAACATTTCTTTACAGAGAAATTCCATGTAATAAGTCGTAAAGAAAGGTATAAAAGAGAAGATCACCATTACAACACCACGGTAATATATATATATATATATATATATATATATATATATATATATATATAGAGAGAGAGAGAGAGAGAGAGAGAGAGAGAGAGAGAGAGAGAGAAAGAGATGAAAAGGTACTCCTCAAGGGCAGAAATACCAGGAAGTGAGGGTCATTGGGCACCATCTTGGAGACTTGGTACCACAAGTCTTTGTAAAAGTAGCAAGCTTATGCATTCTCTCTTAACATTCATCTTAGCTGTCAATCTATTTTCTTATTTACTTAACAATCTCAAGGTTCTTAATAATTGTTTTTGTACATTGAATTAACAACTTTCAAAGTACATCATTATAGCAACATTTTATGCTCACTTGAATGAATATATATTTAGATGTCAATTGACATAGAATTTCAATGACAAGCACACAAAGAAATTTTCATTCCAAATTATGTCTTGAAATGTTACCAATTTTTGAAAGGAGCAATTAAGATAGTAATAATAAATCCAAATGACATCTCTTATTTGTATTACTGAGTATAAAATTCTGGTTAGGTATGATTGTAACATACATGATGATACAACCATTAATCACACACAGATTAAGAGATGTCTGAAATGGCATTTGCTTAAGTATTCGATTTTTTTTTTATTAAATATATTTTTATAGATTTTAGAGAGAAAGGGGGAGAGAGAGAGAGAGAGAGAGAGAGAGAGAGAGAGAGAGAGAGAGAGAGAATCATCAATGATGAGAGAGAATCATTGATTGACTACCTCATGCACGCCTCCCCTCCCCCTCCCCCCCACCAGGGATCAAGTTCACAACCCTGGTATGTGCCCTTGACCGGAATCGAACCGAGGACCCTTCAGTCCACAGGGCGATGCTCTATCCACTAAGCAAAACTGGCTAGGGCAAATATTTGATTCTTTATCTTCAGTGGCTAAGGCTGTAGGGCATATTTCAGTCAAATAATGAGGCCAAAGCCAAACTTCAGGACAGTTATACTATAAAAGGCCTTGGTAAATTTTGATACAAAGGTCCATTTTTTCCTCACTAAGGAACTAGTGCTAATCCTTATGGGACTACAGCTGTCTTGGGGGTCAGTCTGGATCAGTTGGGATTCTCTTTGCCTTAAGAGGTTTCCTCATTTGCTCTATGCCAGAGATTTGATGTCTGAAGGGAATTCAGGTACTTGATACCTGATTGTAAATGCCTTTTAACCTTTGTTTGGTAGGAAGACCAGTCTGGTTCTTTTAGTTTCATACATGTCTTATCACCTGGGCAACAAAGAAATTCTACTTGTACTCAGTTTCACTACATCTCTTGTGAACATTTCCATCAGGTTTTGACTCTCATCCCTATAACCTCACTGATTCAAATTGAGTCCAGATTATCTGAAAAGGAACAGATGCCAGGCACTCCCTCCTTTCTATTCTAACTCATCCTCAAATAAAATTCCTTCCTCTTCCTTCAGTTATAAAACAAAAACCCTTTAGGGATATTCCTGGACATGAAGCAGGTTTTGGGGAATCAGTTGACACCATTAATATTGCAATTCCAGTTCTTTCAGCAAAAGAATCCAGAACACATATGCTGTGATGAGGTTGAAAATTTACTCATGCTGCCATAAAATGAGCAAATAAAATGCTGATTCTTTATTTTGCTTCATAGATCTGATCTTCTTTACAATATTCTAGTCCACTGGGTAACATGGAGGAAAAGACAATTCTATAAACTTGGCAATATATAGTCTTTTCCAGTTTATATACCTCTTCATTTTTTATGTTTTTATTCATTTATTTGAGAGAGAGAAAAACATCAATTTGTTATTTATTTATGCATTCATTGGTTGATTCCTGTATGTGCCCTGACGGGGGATTGAACTCAAACCTGAGGTATCAGGGCGACACTTGAACCAACTGAGCTGCCAGACCAGGATCTACATAACCTTTTTATGATGGCTCAGTGTATGCCCAAGCAGGGCCTATATAACCTTTTTATGATGGCTCAGTGCGTTTGGGATAAACCCTCAGTTTTTTATATTTCTTCCTACTCTCTGTGATCCTCTTCAAGATGATGGAATTTATTGAGGGCTGGGCTTATGATCTAGAAGTATCAGGGGACAAGGTAATTATGAGGTTTAGGAAATGGGAAGTCCACAGGTCCACATTCATTCTGGAACCTCATTGGTCTCTTAGAGTGATAGTGGCAGATCTTGTCTGTTCTCTGGCCTAGAACCCCTGAGGCAGTGCTCTGTGATGATGTGGAGCATCAGGCCAGTATCACCACTCGTGGCCATTTGTCAACCATATTTGTCTAATATTGAAGTTTCCCTACACTGCAGCCTCTTGGTTATTCATCCAATGAAATTTGCAGTAATTGCTTGAAGCTTTTCCAGTTTTGCAGTCAACAATATTATTTCATAAGAAGTAGTTTCCATTTAAAAAAAGTATTAAAAGCAAATGCCTTTTCCCCTTAAAGTATTTGTATGTAGGTGTAACTGTTTCAGAAACTTTTTAAAAATCAAGAGGTTAAAAAACAAATGCAAGGTTAGTTTCCAAATACCTACAAAGGTCTGCTGGATTAAAATTTTTATTTGATATCAATTTCTTATGATTGATGAACATTTGCATATCATCAGGTTATTGGGGCCCTGTGTCAGTCAGGGCTCCACCAGGAAGCAGACCTAACAAGAGATGTATATTAAGACATTTAATGCAAGAAATTGGCTTATGCAATTGTGGGGGCTGGCCAAGCTGAAATCTGTAGCCCAAGACATCAGGAAGGGCAGGCTGTGAGTCTGGGACTAATGCTGCTACCCCAAGGCTGAAACTCTTATCATGGAGGCCTCAGTTCCTCTCTCAAAGATTTTCATCCATTGAATCAGGCCCACCCAGATTATCCTATCTAATAAAGACAGATTATGCAAATTGACTGTCACTTTGCAACAAAGATGGCAGCTCCCACAGCCATTAAGGAGGGAATATGCAAATTGACATGACAAAGATGGTGTTCCGCCCTGCCCTGGCTGCTCTGGGCCTCTGGGCAGTGTGTGAAGGCGGAAGGTGGCTCTTGGCCGGAGTGAAGGCGGTGCCAGCAGCCAGGGCAAGGAAGGCCTATTCTTTTTTTTTTTTTTTTTTCAAGTGGGTTATCTAGGGAGATAAAAATTTAAAGAAAAATATTTAATGAAACATTTACAACATCAAACACCTTTGGAAATTAGCATAATCACAATTAGCCCTCTAAATTGCAATTCACTACACATTTTTAAAAGTTTTACAACTAAGGAAACCAAACTTGCCAACCAATACATTTATTATACCCCAGTATCTTGTGATTATGCACAAGATAATAAAATCAATGAAATTCGCATCTTAAAATATTTCTTCAGCATAATCAACTTATGTTAGGCCAGTGATTTACCCATAAAACATTTTTTTTTCTTTTTTTTTCTTTTTTTTTTATTTTTCGCTAAAAGTATTACAAAGGGTATTACATAAGTGTCCTTTTTTTTCCCCCCCCGCCCTTGACAAGCCCCTGCCCCTCCCCTTACCCCCCAGTGTCTTATGTCCATTAGTTATGGTTATATGGAATGCATACAAGTCCTTCGGTTGATCTCTTACTCCCCCTCCCTCCTGTCCCCCAACCCTCCC